>NW_020955803.1:285172-318783 GCF_003031625.1 Empidonax traillii
GTTCCTTTCTTTGGGGTACAGCCCTTCAGCAACAGACTGCTACAACACAGGTTGCCCACAGGGTCACAAGTTCTTACAGCAACGCTGCTCCAGAGTGGGCTCCTATCTCCATGGGACCACACGTCCTGACAGAAGCCCGCTCTAGTACAGGCTTCCCATGGGGTCATGGCCTCTTTCAGGCATCCCCCTATTGTAGCATGGGTTCCTCCCAGAGAGGTGGATATCTGATCCACTATGGACCTCCATGGGCTGCAGGGAGGCAGCCTGATCCACCGTGGTCTGCACCACAGGCTGCAGGGGAACCTCAGCTCCTGTGCTGGCAGCAGTTCCTCCCTCTTCTTCTTCACTGACCTTGACGTCCATTGCTTCTGTCACATATTCTCTCTCCTGTTTCCCAGCTGCTGTTGTAGTTTTCTTTTTCTTCTCCTTAAGTATATTATCACAGTGGTGTAACTATTGTCACTGATGGACTCGGCTTTGGCCAGCTGTGGGTCTGTCTTGGAGCTGTCTGGAAGTAGCTCTCTCAGGTATGGTGGCAACTTCTGGCATCTTCTCACAGAAACTGGTGCTGCAGCCTCTCTGCTACCTAAACCTTAGAATGTAAACACAACACCATATTGAAAATTCAATTCAATTAGCAGCTTATGAAAACTATGCCCAAAAAATCATCCCTCCAAATATAAGGCCAGCCTAGCAGCTGCCCATTAGTACAGGAAAATTAGTCACGAAAGATAAAGGGAAATTAACAGACAAAGGTGTCCCATAAGCTGAGATCTTCTAACATTCATCTGGGAGAAACAGAGTATGAACCTTTAATTTGGAAAACATTCAGAATAGAAGTACATTTTCCTGGCTAGGTTGTTTTTCTTTTCTTTCCAATTTAATTTTTTTTCTTTTTTTTAGCAAAGAAAATTCCAAGGTCAGAAGGTTCCCATTTCTGTGTAACCACTGTAGCAGTTTTTAATGCCATGATTCTATTCCTCATCTTCAGTGCTATTGTTATCAAGAAGTGAGACAGAAACACAGCTCTTAAAACTACTTTTTTGCTCTTAAGACTTAATATTGCTTGAAATGGATATAACTGTCCAAGCTGAGTTCTGCAAACTAATGTCACATAGGATAGACATCCAAGATACTGAATATAGAAAATCTAAAATAGATTTTACATTCCAGGAATGAGTCCATCTCTTTTATACTATAATATATTTCAGGATACTTTCTGTTTTGCAGTCTCTCTGTAAGAGCAAAATCCATTATATTCCGCTCTGCAGGTCTAAAGTAGCTGGAGTTTTTTTTCTATGTACTACGTTCTATAAATCTCAGCAGGAAAGAACAGGTGGATTAATTCAACTTAATGGAAATAAAATGACATCTTTCATGACACAGATACATTTTGAGACTTGTCACACTTGGTCCTGGAAGGTAATGCAAAGATTAATACAATGGAGTGCCACATGAGATGCATTCTAAAATGAAGTCCTCCTTTCGCACAATGCATCTTTAAAAGCATGCATTCAAGGAACTTTTTTAAACGTCTGCTTTAAAAAACTGCAGTTTAAAAACTGCAGAGTTTCTTTTAGGTGGACCGGAGGCTTGAGACTTTTCTCTGAACTCTTATCTCTTGTGCTGTGTACTCGGCTGCATGATGTAACCTGCATGACACGTTGTCTGGAGGATAATTGTGTGACTTGTACTGCCATAATGGATCATAGTATGCAGTTGGATTGTTAAGCCTACTTGAAAAGATAAGTGTGGAGTGTTCTTTGAAGTGTCTTAGCTGGGTTTATCCCAGTTAACATCACGTACTGGATAAAATTTTAGAGTGATGCAAGTAAACTGAAACCTACAGTCTCTTTAGAAACTACATTTTAGTGCTCGTGGAGCATGTTTCAAAAGCTCAGGGTAGTCCCCGGGCAATATCACTTTCTCTAAACTTTGCTTTCAGCCTGTCTGTTTTCTGAAGTCATTTCCATCAGGATATTCAGATTACACAGCGTTAATCCATAAATGTCATTTACCATTAAACCCTATCGTAGTAAACAATTAAGAAAGATGACATTAGTTTGTTATTTTCAGCTTGTCTGCAAGAAAAATGATCATGTTGACTATTAGTTATTACTATCTGCTCAATAAGAAAAATGTCAATTATTTGAACAAAACTCACATATTAAGAAGTTTAATGTACTGTTTAAGTCTAGGGGAAGAAAAGCAACTCTACTGGAAAAATAAAAACCCATAATTATTAAAAACTTCTTTTACTGAAGGCAAAGTATATAGTGCAGTACTTCTCTGAGAAATTTACAAAATGAATTGTTTTGTCTCTTAGGTACTTTATATTTTTCAAAGTTTGCAACTTTCTATTAAACTGCAAAACTCTGTGTTGGTACCTGAATCAGTTTTATCTTTAAATACCCTTCAAATGCTCTTTAAATATAGAAAAATAGTATACTTTTTTTTTTTTTCTGGTATGTGTGGGTTGTTTTTTTTGTTTTGGGATTTTTGAGGTTTTTTGGGGGAGTTGTTTATTTGCTTGTTGTTTCTTTTGTGAGGGTTTTGTTTGGTTGGGTTTTTTTGTTTGTTTCTAATAGAGGAAGAGCTATGCTTCAAAGCTGCCTTATGGCCTTGTTTGTATTTCATGGACAAATCAAGCTCTTTCACAAACATTGCGCCTATTTGCTGACAGTCTTGGTATTTTGAACCCTCTTTGAGTGAACATTTACAGTCTTACTATTCTCAATTAGTGCTCCAGTTTCAATGCAGCAAATATAATAACTGTGAGGGTTTTCCACCATACTAATAAGAAAGGCCTTAATATATTTCAGTCTTGAACAAAAAAATACAAGCATCTATAAATATAGTTCAGAAGTCTGGGCCTACCTGTTGGTCAAAACTGCTCTCCAACGTTACACGAGCAATTGGGAAATGCTTAGTTTGTTCCCATTAGCAGGGGAAAAGGGTGACATGAGTCACATATTTTGTGGAGGTCATTTCCTTTCTGGAATGCATATTAATGTTCTTTCTCTTGAAATTTTGGGGGCAAAGTACAATGTGCTTCTTTGCCCACATTGCAGTCACTTCTTACTTCCGTCTTAGCCTGTGCTTCCAAGCGTTCCGTTGCTTTTCTCCCCTTCTAACTCCCTCTTGCTTTTCTGATTGCTTTTCTGTCTCTGGCAGATCTAACACTCACACACATGGAAAGTCTCAGGTACTAAGATTGAACAATGGCCTGTGGTGTCCAACTACAAGCTAAGGGGAGTTTAGAGAAATGAGTAACTGGTTTCCATGCTGCGATTTACGGAGATGTCAATCCAGGAAAGATATAGCCAGAGGCACAGTGAACATAAATGGGTCAGTCAACAGAAGATATTCATTATGGAAGGTGCATGATTCCTAAACTGTTATTAGTAAATGAGTTGCTAACTTGCTTGTATTCTGAGAGGTCAGGGTGTGGGCACGAGCTGTTGCACATGATGCTGCAGGGTTAGCACAGTCTCTGGTATAGTTCTGGCTTAGGCCAAATTGTATTTTAGGCAGATCACACCTTGTGCCTAGTTCTGGGATGGTAGGGAACAAATACTATTCCTTGCTGGTAGTTTGTACACTGATTAAAGAGCTTACTGCATGGATATTACCTGTGACAAAAAGCAGTGCCTGACCAGTTTTATTTGCAAACCTATGAGTAGCTTATGAATCCCAATAGAGACTAGGTCCAGTAAGCTGACAGCTGTCCTGCCCTTCCAAGTAAAAGATATATAAGCAGATATGTAAAATACAAAATCTGTAGAGACCTGGGATCAGCCCACAGCTGGGGGAAAAAAATAAAATAACTAGTTATGCTAATCAGATGGTTCTCTAGCCTTTGTTTTTACCACCATCCTTGTCCATATAACCCAGCATGGGTTAAGAGTCTAAGGAGGTATTAGCATTTCTCAGATCGTAGTGTGGCCTGTGGCAGGGGGGTGCACCACCACAGCCTGCACTGCCTCAGCTGCTCCCAAGCAAAACATTTTTAATTTCTTCTTCACCTTGCTGATATGAATCGTGAGTCCTATCTTGTCATTTTTACTGATGTTTGTGATTGACTTTATGATTGATAATAGTGATTAGTGTTTTCTGACATAACAATACATTAAATCCTGGGCAAATTACGCAAGCCATACCACCTCTATCCTATTTAGTCTGAAATTTAACTTATTTTTTCTGTTCTAGAGACTGTTTTCTCATTTGCTACAAAATATACTAATCTTTCTTTTCTGAGGCATTCCCTATCCTTAGGTATAGAACTTAGCAAAACTTGTATTTTCTGCTGTATACAATTTACACAATAAGATAAAATACATCATGCCTTCGGGGAAAACATTTTGCACTCATTTGTTTTCCAATTAAGTGCTAAATAAATAATTTTATCTCATACAAAAAAATCTCTTGCTTTAAGAATTTTAATTTTTTTTCTTTTTTTTAATGTCCCCTGCAGTCCATTTTCATGGCTACCAAGGATAGGATACACACATCCTAGTTATCAAAAAGTAAGTAGTCTAAATCAGGTTTTGACCATCCACAATCAGAGGAGAAAGACCAGCAACTCCAGAGGGTGATTCATTCTCTCCTAAAATAAAGGGGATGAATCACCCTCTGGAACTGCCTTCTCTTTACCCTTGATTACAGGGGGAATCTTGACGACTGCTTCATAGAAAGACATGATTATGCAGTCATTTTAAATGAACATAAATTTAGGTTGTTGCCAAAAGTATGGACCCACCTTGCTCCACTGTCTCTGCTCATTTCCATAGTTTTTTTGGTGCCATAGGAGTGAGAGCTGGCAAATGACTGGTTATAAAACTGGATACAGATATGGATTTTTGTTTGTTTGTTTGTTTGTTTGTTTTTTACACAGTTGGGTTTCGTGCAGTTGTATTCCCTCACTTGTCTTCCATGGTGATTGCAGAACTTAGCACCAGTATAAGCATTTCTGGGAGCCATAACTGCTCACTTTAAAGCTGCAGAAAAGCACTGTCTTAAATTAAACTGACTGTGTAGCCAGTCTCAGCCACACAATTTATACTAAACTACATTCAAGTGAAATTAATCTTTTAATTGAAACTCCCTTCTGTTGCCTAAACATGATGGTCTACTACCATTTGAGACCACTTTTTGTAACTTGAGAAGCATTCTTTTGATTCAAGATTTAGATATTAATTTACTCTTAAAGGTGGAATTGCACCTATATATTGCACCAGGGAATCTATGAGGAAAATACGCCTTGAAAACTGTAGACTTTTGAGATACAGGGAAAGAGCAAATGCTATTTTCTTTAACATATTCCCCCAAGTAGTATGTAAATAAAGGCTCCAAAGAACCCCTTCCATAATAAGTGCTGTAGCCCTGGATCAGCAAACAGTCTCTTTACACTTCTTACATGGCGCAAGATTGCATATCATATCTTTTCTTTCCTGTCTAGTAATGCACTTGTTGAGGTTTGTCTTCTGTGTCATTCGATGATTAATGATAATACCTTATTAGTGTCTGACATAAAACAAATTATCAAGGGGCAAAAAAGAAGGAATTGCCACAATGGACACGTGGAATCCCCATCCATACACATATCAATGCAATAGTACCTAGCCAAGCCAAAAAGAGTTTTCTGGCCTCTTCCATGCTTTTAAGCTCTCTCAATTTTCAAACATGATAGCTGCATGCAGGGCTGTTCCACTAGAAGTGGTCCCTGTCTCTGGCCAACTCTGAGGAGCGGTTTGTAAGTGCTGCTGTGGGGCCAAACAGGTCCAGGCATCAGGTACCTTTCTAGTTATTAACTGTTGGGCAGTCAAGTCCTGGTGCCTGAACAGGACAATGTTTCACTTAGCTGTATAGCCATAGCCTCAGAAATGCAGGTAAAAATCCTGGCCTATCATCAACAAACATGGGAATGACTGTTTGGGTAGCAAGTTGAATTTGGTCTTTCATTTTTTTTTAGGAAGTGGGAATGATAAAACTTCATGAATATTTAAGAAACTTTTTTTTCTCAGAATCTGTTTTTTTCAGTACTACCTGCAACATGTGGTGTAAAGACACTTTTTTCTTCATCTTCTCAGGTGACTGCATTAAAAATGAAACCCCAAGTTAAAATTATTCCTTCTCCATATCTCTCTCTCACACACAGGCACACAATGAATCCAATGGATTTAATTCAGACTTTTCTGAGAGCTAAAAGCCTGATAATAAATTGAGAGATAAATATTTTACACTGTTAAAATAGTATAAAACTTCAAAAATGGATTTTCTTTGACTGAGTAGATTTGAGTTACAGAAAGTTAAAAAACATTTTGATGATCCTCTCAGTATGTGACCAGCTGTGGTTTCCTGAGGTGGAGGAGCTCACCTCAGAGCTCACCCTCTGTGACTCTGTTCATTGATAAACTTCTGTCTGCTTTGAAAACACGAGTTGCAGACTGATGGGGGCTCCTGATGCAACAAAAGATGATCTCTTAGTTATTCCCAGCAAAACCCTCCCATTTTCCGGAATGGTCAAGCTGATCTTGGTGCTAAAGCACAGCTGAAAAGGCTTTCTCCTTTATGCAATTAGCAGCAGAAAGGGCAGTCACCACACGTGGTCCTTCTTGCCTTCCTGCCTACCTTCCTGCCTTCTTTCCTACCTTCCTGCCTTCCTGCTTCCCTCCCTCCCTCCTTCCTTCCCTCCTTCCTTCCCTCCTTTCTTCCCTCCTTTCTTCTTTCCCTATCCTCCTTTCTTCCCTCCCTCCTCAACACCTTCATGATACCAGCTCTGCCTGCATTTGGTTTTTGGTTCTTTCAGATCTGAAAGAAGAGGACTCAATAAAAGAAACTTTTACTGGGAAGCTCAAAACATTTAATCAAACAGCAAGTAAACAGGCTTTGGTCAAGGGTTAGAAGTGGGACTCAGGCACTTCTTTAGGTGCCTTATTCTGACACTCAGTCATATTCATTTACAAGATCCTGTTTAGCTGCTGTTAAATCTAACAGAGCACTTTGTCCTGTGTGCTAGTAAAGTTCCCATGGCATTTACCTTGTGCTCCATAATCACTTAGTGGCTAATTGTGCAGCTTACACATTTGCTTTTACAAGACTAATTAGACTAGCATCTCTCTGCCTGACTTATCTATAAAGCTGATGTAGCCCTTATGTTGTCAGTTGAGCTGAACACACACCATGGTTATTCCTAGAGCAGAGATGTTTTGTGAAAGTTTGCAGTAATAAAAAAATTATAATACCTATCTTTCCTCTAGTGAGAATGCTGGGGAACCTCCCTCTTAAAGATGAAAACTTTAAAAGTGAACAAGCAAAATGGAACTTTGCAAGCAAAAGGAAAAACAAATTAATTAAACCCCCCAAAATACATAGAGAATAACAGAAAAAAACAGTTTGCCTATTGGAAAAATTAATTAGCTTCTGTTCAGAAAAATATTCTCTATCTTTTCAAATATGCCAACATAATTCTTGGATCAGATAAGAAGAATAATAGAGGAGCAAGCTTTCTCTCATCTATTCTTATCTGCAAAACAGAGACTGTCAAAGCTCCTCCATCACATTTTAAAATATTATTGGCAGCTAGAACACAGGCAGTAGTTCTCAGTGTAGCATCAGAAGCATGACTTTGCTGTGGAGCTGCAGAGACATGTCCTATTTGATGTGACTCCATTTTTTGAAAAGGGTTGTCTGGAAAGCAAATCCCATCACAGCACATTTACCCTCAAGATCCCTTACAGATTTCTTATTACAAATGCTTCTTCTTTGGAGCTGGCAGGCAGAATTCCCTGTGGCCTGTGCAAATTAGCGCATAAGGAGGACAATCTGCCACAAGTAAGACCTTTCTCCAGTTGCCTAAGTGTAGTTACAGTTTAGCAGATCGTGAGGTTTATAGATTTGTAACATGAACTTTCCCATTTTTTTCTGCAAACTTAGTCTAGATTTAAGCAAATAGGGCTCAGAAAAGAGAAGCTGACCTCCCACAAACCCGAGAGACAGCCAGGAAGGGTGTAAACAAATTAATTTCTCGCTGTTTAAGTGGCAAGTACTGATTATGTATTCTTATTCTCCAAAGAGTTTAGGAATATGATGAATCAGATGCCTAAAAGTAGGTTTTGGGATAAGTATCTCTTAAAATGCTGAGTAGAGTTGGGGCTCTGACACCTGTGAGTGAATCCTTGTCAACAGACTTGGACAAACACTGGAGAAAAGAGACACTTCATGGGATCCTCCTGATCTTTACCGTAGGGAATATTTCTAGATAGCTCTGAGGTAAGGCAATTTTATAAAATAAATTTTGATCAGAAATTGCTTATAACTTGCACATTAGGAATCAGAGACAGTCTCATAAGTAAAATTATTAGCCAGTGTCATTGGTTTCTCTACCAACCTAGTTCTGCTGAGACAAATTATGATCATACTAATCAGGCTGAGTTTTGTTTTAATTAGCTCCAAGTGACTAATAAGCTCTGAAATGGTGGCTACTATTTACATACATTTAAAGTTATCTATTATACATATGATATTGAGTTGATTTTTTTCTTTTTTCTTTTTTTAAATTTTGATGATATCAGAAGCTATTTCTAGGAAGGTTTTATCTGAACCTCTACTGGAGAAGAAAGAAAGGATAGTGTTACAAAAATATCTGTCTCCCAGGTGAGTTAATGATATCTAGAACAAGACTAAGACTTACGTAATTGAAATATTTGAACACCAAAAGAATCCTGGCAGGGATATAACAATCAGTTTCAAAGAAGAGAGGCTCTGGTGGCAGCATGATCAACAGCAAAGTGCTCTGGCAGGGTGCACTGAGGGGTTTCCTGCACTGGGAGAACCTCAGGGGAGCTGAGGGATCTGCCAGGAACCTGCAGTTCACACAACAGCAGCTGACAGGACCTGGACCAGCAGTGATGGTGGCGAAGATCCCACATCCATAAAAAACGGTCTTAGGGAGCACTAGCAAACAGGAGTGCCACCAACAGGGCTGGCAAACAGGGTGTGGGGGTGGCAGTTTGTGCAGCACAAACAGGGTGTGGGATGGCCCAAAAGGGAGTGCAGGGAGGGCAGCTTTGCCAGCCTTGCCAGCTGAACCAGGAAGCAAGGGTATGCACCCAGCAGCAAGCCACAGCCTCTCTAAGCTCTCTACACCCACCAGGACTGACGCATCTGCTCCTACAGAATTCTGGATAAAACACGCTGCTCCGCAATGTCAGCTGCAGGGTGTGCCCTGCTCTTATGCCCTTATTGGAGGGCAGCAGTAGACTCCCCTCTGGGAGGTGCACATAGGTAGAAATCCTCTGCCTAGACAGAAGAGCTAGGGGAGGTTGAAGAGTATCATGGAGAGTGAGGCAGAGAGACAGATTACTGGAATTGCATCCTGTTTTTCCTCAGACAGGCCTGTTTGGCAGTGTCCCTTGGGTGACAGTTCTGAGAGGCAAAGCAGTTCAGGAAGGCTGAACTCCATTCTTCAAGAAAGAAATCTTAAAGATGCAGGAACAGACCTTCCCATGAAGACTGGTATCACTGAACAGAGAGCTTTGGCTGGACCTCAGGAAAAAAAAGAGAGTTTAAACATTTTCAAAGAAGGGGCAAAAACCTCAGGAGAACAAGAAGGATGTCATGAGGTCATACAGGGAGAAAATTAGAAGGGCCAAAACCCATCTAGAATTTAATCTGACTATTGCTGTAAAGGACAACAAAAATGTTTCTATAAATATATCAGCAACAAAAGGAGGGCTAAAGAGAATCTCCATCCTCTATTGGATGTGAGGGAGAACATAATTATTAAGGACGAGTAAAAGGCTGAGGTATTTAATGCCTTTCTTACCTAAGTAGGACAAATTGTTCTCTGGGTTCCAGCCCCCTGAGCTGGAAGAAGGGACAGGGAGTAAAATGAAGCCCTCATAATCCAGGAATTATCAGTGACCTGCTACATCACTTAGACACACACAAGTTTGCTCAGTTGGCTGGCATATGATGCTAATAATGACAAGGTTGTGGGTTTGATCCCTGTATGTGCCATTCCCTTAAGAGTTGGACTTGATCCACGTGGGTCCCTTCCAACTCAGAATATTCACAGAATCACAGAATATGCCACATTGGAAGGGACCCGCAAGGACCATCAAGTCCAAGTCCTGACTCTGCACAGAACCATCCCCAAGAATCACACCATGTGCCTGATAGTATCATCCAAATACGTCTTCAACTCTCAGGCTTGGTGCTGTGACCACTTCCCCAGGGAGCCTGCTTTAGTGCCCAACCACCCTCTGAGTGAAGAATCTTTTTTTAATATGCAACCCAAACCTTCCTTGATACAACTTCAGACCATACCCTCAGGTCCAGTAACTGGTCACAAGACTGAAGAGATCAGTAACTGCCCCTTCTCTTTTCCTCACGAGGAAGATATAACTGCAATGAGATCTCCCCTCAGTCTCCTCCAGGCTGAACAGACCAGGTAACCTCAGCTGCTCTTCATACAGCTTCCCCTCAAGGCCCTTAACCATCTTTGCTGCCGTCTTTTGGACTCTAATAGCTTAATGTGTTTACATTATGGTGACCAAAACCACATATAATATTCAAGGTGACAACCTTGGGGTATTAGTCAACAGCTGGCTGAACATGAGCCATCAGTGTGCCCAGGTGGTCAAGAAGGCCAATGACATCCTGGCCTGTATCAGCAACAGTGAGGTCGGCAAGTCTAGGGCAGTGGTTGTCTTCATGTATTCAGCACTGGTGAGGCCACACCCTGAATCCTGTGTTCGTTTTTGGGCCCATCACTACAAAAAAGACATTGAGGTGCTTGAGTGTGTCCAGAGAAGGGAAACAGAGCTGGTGAAGGATCTAGAGCACAGGTCTTATAAGGTGTGACTGAGGGAGCTGAGGTTGTTTAGCCTGGAGAAAAGGAGGCTCAGGGGCACCTTATTGCTTACGGCAATGAACTGAAAGGAGGCTGTAGACAAGTGGGAGCCATTCTGTTCTCCCAAGTAACAAGGAACAAACAAGTGGAAACAGCCTCAAGTTATGCCTGGGGATTTTCAGATTGTGTATTATGAAAAATTCCTTCACCATAAAAGTTGCCAAGCCTTGGAACAGGCTGCCTAGGAAATACCTCCCCAACCCTGGAGGTATTTAAAAGATGTGTAGATGTAGCACTTAGGGACTTGTTTTAGTGGTTGACTTGACAGTGCTGGGTTAATGGTTGGGCTATATGGTCTTTGAGGTCTTATGCAACCTAAACCATTCTATGATTTTATGAATTACTTTTCACTATAAGAAACTCAGAGGCCTTAAGCAGATTTCAGAGGCCAAGTTTAGCAGCTGTATGCATGCGTATTATAGCAGGATCAAAACCTTTAGTACCAAAATCCTCAGTGCTTCAGCAAAGGGGAAATGTTAATGATGTAAAATGTTTATAAAACCAGCAATACAGGTACAGTCTGTGAGTGCTATAATGCTCTATGTTCATTAATGTTGTGTTATTAAATAATTTTTTATGGAGAAGAGAATACTGGAACTCACTCAAAAGGATATATTAACTGTTCTGTTTTTAATCATGATCTGAAAGCTAACCCATACACTTATGAAAATCTCAGCTCTCTTTCATTAATTTCACATTTTCTCTTTGAATCTGTTCTCCACCGCTACACTTCTGTACAGCAGAGCCTTCCCTCCTCTTTCAGGGATGACACTAGTCTTTCTACCTAGCAGCTACATAAAAAGATGATATCACCTTAAATTAGCTCCCATAAAGTAATTATCTGATAACTGCAAAGCAGAAAAAAATTAATTCTTTAACTTTGGCTATTTTGGATCTCCGGGTATTGTAAAAATAACCTTTTATTATTGTTCACTACTATTTTCAGCCACACTTATTACTAGAATTTCAGCTTTTAGCCATCACTACTGGGGAATACAAAGAAAATAATATGATACAGTTAGAGAAAAGCAAACCTCTTACAGAATAGAATGTGTGCTACCACAAAAGCATCAGAGCTGTCTGCTAATCTCATAGTACATGTGGCATGGGAAATAGAGCTTCCCTAAATACGCTAGTCCCTACCCCTTTGGAGAAAGAAGGCTTTCCATAAGGTGTCAGTAGATTAGATTTTCCAGAGAAAATGGCCAGAAGTCCATTGATGTTGGCAAAACTGTAAGAGCCCTTTAATACCAATACAGAGCTCAGACTGCACTGTCTTTTGTTTCTTACCTCACACATATTCACACTGCGGTTTGTAAACTGACCAGCACCTTTTTACATCTATACTGGCAAGTATATATTTGCTTATTTGTTTAGCTTATTTTCATAGGGAGAAGAGACTTATGTACTTTTGTAAGTGGTTATGCAAGTCTCTATGTGCTTGTAGGCTAACCCTTAGGTATTGATGCCCTTAGAATAAGTTGTTAATAATTCAGATAATGTTGACAAAATTCAAATAGAAGAAGAGGTTTCCAAGATAATTATTTCTTGCAAATTTTCTGAAAAACTAGGTAAGAACAAGGAGGAGTCTGTCATAGTCCGTTCTATTTGAAGGTATCCATCTGCACCTAGCATCAACATGCACAAAAATATATACTAAGCATAGGATGCATTATGCCTTTCCCAGTAGGGTGTATTTGAACTTAGTGAAACACAGAAAAATTTTCTGAAATTTGAAAATCTCAGTGAATTCTTCATCAGAATAAACCCACCATAGAATGTAATTTAATAATATAGATTTTATCCCAATTTTATTTTTATTCTGGCAGTTTGGAACAATCTTTAAAACTTTCACGTCCCCCTCTCAAAAAAAAGAAAAAAGTTTTTTTTAAAATATATATTATTAAACTACCCCTACATGAACTTTATAATGTCTTCAAAAACATTCGCAAGTGTCAAAATTGTTCATGTCTTTCTTGATGAAAGGAGATCAGTGAAATACTTAAAGAATCAGAAAGACAATATTTCTGCCATAACACAAGGGATAAACTCATCTGGCAGCATTTGCTAGCCCTACAGTTAGATAAATTTACATAAATAATATTTTTATCTTCCCTTTTCATCTGGTAGCTTTGGGTTTTCCTGCATCTATTTCATTTCTAGCAAGTTCTGAAAAGTTGAGAGAAAAATGCTCTGAAAACTGGGAGGGGATTAAAAAGTCCTTTTGACTTCATAGTTACGTAGAAGAAAGCATGATGTGAATTTCTAAGTTACATTATTTTCAAGGGGCCACCTTTGAATAGTTTTTCAAAAGATCATGTTTTGCAGAACTTGAAAGCTTTGAAGTCTTCTTAATAAACACCCACAGCTTTATTGGTATTTGATTTTTAAACTTCAGTAATTGTGTACAGTTCTTTTTGAAATTTTGACTCTTTTATTGCCTAGTATATGTATAAGGAGACCTTGTCTCTGCAGGAAGGAATGACAAGATTATTGTAAGTAACTAGAAATTTTCATCTAGGTATTTGCTATGTTATCCTTAGTGTATTAATGTTCTTATAATTTTTATTACTGTTCTTATAATTTTAAATACAAAATGAAAATCAAATTCATCCCAGATGGTTACCAAGGGACTCCTTAAACTGATCAGCATGTAAATGTCTTTTCTTGTCTCAATCCCAATCCTTTATAACAGCTTACACAGATAAAGCAATTGCATGCAATGTCATCATATAAGAAAAATCTCAAGCTTGAATATTTCATAAATATAAATTTGCATCAGATAAAAAGGGACAAGTATATCTGTGATAAAGTCTAGGAAGTTTCTTGACATTTTGAAAGCAAAACATCTATATTTAAGCTGGGGAAAAAAAAAAAAAGTGACAAAGGTTACTATAAGAGCCAAATTTTGAAGACTGAAGTGAACCTGATTTCATCACTGTCTTTTTCTTCATACTTGGACAGACTGTTATTTCCACTACACAAATTCCCTAATTAACTTTCTGTATTTAATGGCTCTATAACTTCATTTATTACATAAATGAACTGCTTTAGAATTGGGCAATATGGGTATATACTTGAGTGTATAAATGCCAATTGGGCTTTTAAAATAAGATTTTAAGAGAAAGTTAGATAGCTTATACTAAGAAATAAATTCAGAAAGATTGTGCTTATGGGCATTAACACATTGGAGATGACTGGATTCATATAATTCCTTCCCTTTGATCTGAGACTTACTTAGAGGCCTAATTCTGAGACTCTCCAGAACAGCATGGGCAGCTTGGTGCCTAGTTTCCTCCTAACTTCCAGCCTCATTCAGAAAGAAGTCCTGAACTCCCAAATGGGACATAGCTGTTATTCTGACCACACCTAATGCATGTGGGTAGCAGTGCACTCAGTACAAAGGAGACTGACCAAAGAGGATTCCATTCCAGTGAAGAGGAAAGAAGGCATTATTTTCTGTAATGACCTATTGGTTAGAGACTTTATTCAGGAGGGAAATCTGGCTCTATTACCTAAATCCAAAGCAGAGTCAAATCTGTGTTTGCTAGGATAATACCTTCATCCTGCAACTGTGTCATAAGGTACTCAGTTTTAAAAGCTATTGCCTGTAAGACCACAGTATCATGCAGTCAGTTAGGTTGGAAAAGACCTTTAAGATCATCTACTCCCAATCATAATCCCAGCACTGTCAAGTCTACTATTAAACTATGTCCCTAAGCACCACATTCTCATAAGTTTTAAATACCTCCAAGGATGGTGATTCAACACTTCCTGACTAGTCACCATTATCACCAAATCTTACAGGACTTAAAGATATAACTTGTACTGTGTGCTTGGATTTTAGATGTCTTAATTAGTTATTTTATAGCTCACTAAATGCACAATTTCCATGGGAATTGTGTTTCTAACTTATTCTATTGCTTGTCAAAATCTCTCTTGGAGCTTATTGGGTCCCTCCTTCCCAAAACAGCTTTGAAACTCTGGCATATATTTACACAATAGTGTTAATATCTTTCAGTTTCCTCAGATGATATTTGAGGTGCCTGTTATAACAAAAACAAAAAGAAGACAATGATAGTAAATATTTTTAAATCTGGTTTCTACATTATCTGTAAATTGAGGCTAGCAAGACTAACTCACAGGAGTGTTGTATCCAAATGCGACAGAAAATTTCCAGAACTCAGAAGTAGAAGCCATTCTCTCTCTTGTTTGCTGCTCCTTGCTTTTTGCTGTTGACAGGTTATTAGGACCTTATTGAGTTGTGAATGTCTGATAGAAGAGCACAACCTCATTCAGTCCTAGAGGAAGCAATTTGAAACTCAGTGTCCATTAAAATCAATCATTCATAAAAAAATAATGGTATTAAAAATATAGATACAAGTACAGAAAGTTTTAATCATTAAGACGGAGAAAAAACATTTATCCACATGCTATTGACAAAGTAAACTTTTAAGTGCTTTTGATGGCATTTTAAAATATTGATAGCGTTATAGATCGAGATGTTATATTTGAGGAGCCTTACAAGAATAGACCAGTTTAATAGCCTTGTGTTCTTTTGTTGCTCATAAGCTAATGGTATAAAAAAAATAATTTGCATTCTTTTAATGTGGATAGATATTGAGCATAGAAAGAGCAAGTTGTACTGACTCTGAGATAACCATCTAAAGAGCCAAACATCTATATTATGTACTATTTCAATTTTCCAAGTGGCTCTCAGTAGTGTCCCAAAGTACTGTATTGTGTTGTGATCTTTGAACACATAAGAATTCTTTTCATACCAAAAGTACTGAAAATAACAAGTCACCTTCTACCACTGAACCCCGAGTTAACAAAAAGCTCCTGTGCTCTACAAACACTGTTTTCTCTTACTGAGTATAAGTTCTGAAGCAGAGCCACAGACTTGATTTAATTAATTGTTAAAACCTCTCTTTGTAAGTTCTTTATGGTTGAGGCAGGGAGAAAAGAAAAAGAGAGAGCGAAGAGAGGAAGTAATTTAGTGATACTTTCAGCAGACAGTTGATTAGAAACCTCCCTTAGGAACTGGGAAACAAGGGTTCAAGTGCTTGTCCTGAACTAAGTAGAGCATAACTGATCTTGGTCTTTTGGGGGTATGTTATTACTATTAGTAATTGTCTGCTTTGGAATGGATTTCTGATTTTTGAGAAAGGCTCCCAGTCTTCCTAATGTACGAGTCTGGAATTTCTGAATTAACTTGAAATTCATGAAGTTGATATAAAAACGCTTCCAACTCTATAATTCATATTTCTGAGGTGGAAAGAAATTATTGTATTCTTCTGAAATATATATTCTGTGTTAGACATTTCAATCCTTCTGTATTATTCAGTCATATTAACAAACAATATCCAGTAAAAACAAGGACTAGTCTATATTTATCTTAGGGAGAAAAAACCTAATATTATTTTTATTGCAATATTTGGTAGGAATATTTTTTATCAGGATGAATCAGATGTCTCAGGTCTGATAAGATCATAATAAACATGCTGTTTGTGGATTTTAAATATGCAAATATGGTGTCTAAATCATGGTAGAAACTTTACACTTCTTATTTTTGTGCAATAACATTGAATGGTCTTTGCTATTAAAATTTAAAAGACAGATTGTCAAAAGCAATCAGCAACTCAGCAACTCCTGGTTTGATACCAACAGGAGAAGACAGATTGTCCAAAAATGTAATTTCCATTTAAGCACATAAATGAACCAGAGAGATATTCTAACATTTAACACTCAGCATGCCCACTGAGAAGAATGGACCTGTTGAATACATGCTCTTGAGAAAAGAACTGCTTCAGTTAGATGCCTCAGTAGGTGCTGAATTCTTTTGACAGTTCTATAGTAATAAGAAAGCCTCACAGATCAAAACATTGTCCTCTTATAAAGAAGACACATTAATGCTAAGATTTTAATATAAAAATGTTAAGTTACTTCACTCATAATTACTCAAAATTGTATACTGTTTTTATAAAACTAGATAATAAAATATGTAATAAATTAAAAAAAAATTAGGTTAGATTTTCCAAAAATAATGTTTTCTATCTAAAGTGAATTTCCTCTACAGTGACCCAATCTGCTAGGCCTTGCGATTGGATTTCTAAGGATATCTGCAATAGATTGAGTTATAAGCCCAGGGATACAAAAGTATTTCCTTCTTCTTAAGTGTGCATCTTTTGAGATTAATAAATATGTATATGCAATTCCTTACTGAATCTCTGTGGATTTACTGGAAACTGTTTACCTCCTTGAATATACCTTTGTAGTTTCATAGATTTTTAGAGGAAAATGATCCTAGTCTAACGGGTTGTATATCACCCTAAGAAACATTTCTCCAAGTCACGACTGCCTTGGACACATTTATTTGGAGTTTGTTCCAGGCAAGATCTCAGTGGCCCAAAGTTGTGTCACACCTTTTTGTCTTTAAAACTATGAATGGCACTTCCTATACACGAACAGAGGTGTGATTGACAGCAAAACAGCCATAAAAGATTTCTTCCTCTAGAGTGGAGAGAGCAGGAGAGTCTCAAAGAGTTTTAAGGATGTGAACAGAAATACTATATTTCTGCTGTTTTCTCCGTTTTCCATATTGGGAATACTGAAAAACTCGAATTGTCTCAGAGAACCCTGTTCACTTCAATTACTCACTAAAATCTGCCTTGAGGAATGGAATGTAGAATCTGTCTTGAGCATCTGCATTTGGATTGCCCCAGCCAGTGGAATAACTTGTGTCAAGAAATATAAATGATTTCTACATGTCCATTTTCTTTGATATTTCACATTACACCCATCTTCCCATATCATGAAAGCATCACTAACTATCACTAATTGGATTTGGCTCAGGACTGAATGCAAAAATAGACAAGTTATGTCAGTAATTCTGGTTTATTCTGAGCACTCTTAACTCAGCTCAAAGAAAAAATTGAAGTTCCCAATTCAGTGCTCTACTTACCAAGGTCATCTCTTACTTAAGTTTTTCAAGCATAAATCTCTGTGGGTGAAAATACATATTTTAAAATAGCAGAGAACTACTCAAACCTTTTTAGGAAATTAGAAATGAACCATTATGACAAATAAAACTATTATGAAAGTAAGGCTAAGGATATGCATTTTTAAATGAGCAGTAAAAAATTAAAAATGAGAAATAAGTTGATTGGGAAAGCCTCCATCTGTAAACAAATTTAAAATAATTCCATGCAGCCTGAGACTTTGTAGAAATTTTTCCCTGCCTTCCCATCTCTGTCAGATAAAAAAGGAAAACGGTGGAGAAAATTTTCAAGATTAGACTGTACATTTCACAGCTGCATAAGTATAAACAGAATATTATTTCATTTTTTTCTTTTTTTCTCTGACCTTTTGGTGCTGCTTATGTCAGATATATGTATTATGACCATCTATGCAAACCATGGATAACTGAAATAAAAATAATGAGATTATAATGTAAAGTTTTTTTGGTGTCCCTTTCTTTTTACACTTTTTATATTTTATTGTTGTCCCATAATTAAGATTCTACTCAGAACCCGTTGGACTACAAATCTGCAAAAATGTTAAGAGTTGCTTGTCTCTGGGAGCTGTCTTAAAAGATAATACAAGAAGCATGCTTAATCAAAACATTTAGGATCACTCTTAATTGTTTTTAGAAATACCAGTAACCCTTTTGCCTATGGAGGCGCCTGCCAGTCTCTCTCTCTCATTTGTAAAGCTTGACTAAGTCCCTTCTCACAAACCCAAATGCAGTCCACGGCATTTGTATCCCTTGCCTCTCTCTCACGTACTTATCTACCTAAGGAAATGCCTGATTTATTGCAATAAATATCTACATATGCACATGGGGCTTATTTTTCAGAATGCAGAGGGGGTTTATTCTTGCTTTTTGTTCTTTGAAATTAATATTTTTTACAGCCTCATGACAAGTTTACAGCAAGCTCTGCAGAAACAGGGGACTAAATCATCCAAAATAAGCAGCTTTGTAGAGAACAGTAGTCAGGAAAAAGACAGGTGTTGTGGAAATAAGG
This sequence comes from Empidonax traillii, assembly GCF_003031625.1. Classification (NCBI taxonomy): domain Eukaryota; kingdom Metazoa; phylum Chordata; class Aves; order Passeriformes; family Tyrannidae; genus Empidonax; species Empidonax traillii. Next base: position 304,115 of record NW_020955803.1, read on the forward strand.
ATAGACCTCTGAAATTTTACAGCTTGGCAAATTATACTTTCTTCCAGGTGTGAAACACATTTAAAAATACTTATTTCATGATTATGATCAGTGCTTGTTACCCACCAAGAGTTCATTTTCCAAGTCTCATTGGAGTGATGGGGATTTTTTTGGATGTCTTCAGTGAGCTTAAGATAGATCGTATACAGAAAACTAGAAACGTAGACATTAATGGGTATACAGATAACAAACATGAAAAAGACTTCTCAATTATTTCCTTAGCAATTGTTTTCAAACCTCTGAAGCTCTTTTATTTTTACCTCTTTATTTTGCTCTGCCTTCTCTCTCAGCCTTACCTTTGGTTCCCAGAGCTTTATTTTTTATCTTTTGAGGGTTTTCTGGTGCAAAACACCTTTGTCATGGAACTTGAAATTCAGCCTTGTGTTTAACAACATGAAACCATTCAGTCAGCAACTGTGTCCTTGTTTACACAATCGATGACTTCATTGTTTAGTACTTTGCTTTTCTACTTTCTCATGGATAGACTACTTAGTTTTATAGGCAAAAAAATCAATTCACTCATGTGATTCACATCTAAATATGCATCAGCTTAAAAGTAATCCCTTGCTCTCTTCCAAGAGAAGAAGTAAAAGAAGAATATTTTCCAAGAAATTATTATTTCTTAGAAAAAAAGAGTGCACTTTTCACAAACTAAACCTTTCTCAAAATACTGGGTAGTTCATTTATTCTTAATAAGAGCTAAATAAATTCACTGAACTTTCATAATTCACTTTGGGTGACATACACTGAAAATGCAATAGTGCCAATGACAACTGGACAAATGTGCAGTCTTTCACCTTCTTATCAACATATGCTCTGTTCCTCAGAGCATATGATCTTAAAGTACTTTATCTACTCACTTCCCTATCCTACTCTACTGTCATGTATCAGATCTCCTATGTCACATTCCTAGCTAACACTACATTTACTTTTCTTCCCCTCTGAAAAATAAGAAAGAGCTGTGTTTAGGGTGATTAAATGTGACCTCATTAATGTTCCTCGCTTGCTATTCATTGCTACATATTTTTCCTCTGATGCTGCCCCTGTGCCCCTGAAACAGTTCTGTGGAATTAAGAAAAGTCAAACCCCAAGGCAACCAGTCTTCAATGACCTTTACAAAGGACTAAGCACTTCATCCTGTCTTGAATATTTTTCTGGCAACGGTAGCCATTCCCTTTGCTTCTAAGTGGCCATACTGCTGCTACCTCCACATGCGTGACGATTTTTTTTTCTGCTAATTTGGGTAGCCTTAATCTGAACTCCCTTCTCTTTTCCCTCTGGTGCCAATTACTTCAATCATTTTTGGAATGAACTTCGTTGGAAAACATATGCCAACAAGGAAAACGATGCTTCCATCTACTTTCCCCTCACGCTTCTAATACAAGAATGTATTTGTTCTACTCTAGTTGCTGGGTTGAGCTGTGCTTGGCACTGCTAGCATTGCCATGAGCACCTGCTTGACCACATGACACATTCAGCTAGGTAACATCTGAAAGAATCTGAGCTAATTTAAATTGAAAACACTACTTTCTTTTTCACTATTACTGGAATAAATACTAAATCATTTGCAAATCTGTGGCCTAATTTTATGTCACAGCAATCCGTGAAAGTTTTCTCATTGCAAGAAATAGGTCAGATCCAACAGCCATCCCTTACAAAGTTTATTTATATAATTCTGTACTACCTAAAGCACATTTCTGTTATGTTTGCTTTCAAGTTCTTGTACAGCCATTGTTTTTATTGAAGAATTTTGGTTTATTGTCTGTTCATCTTTCTGTTTTCTCTGGGGAACTATTATATCCATTCTCTCCTTGTTGTCTATTTAATTTTTGTTTGAGACTTATAAAAGTTCCTAGACTGAGATTTTTCCTTTAAATATTGTATTCTGAGTCACTTCAGTATCTCTCTTTTCTAAAAATGAACAGACACAGAAAGCTAAAATACTTGCCAATATGTGACTGAATTTCTTTAAGAATATGATATTTGCTTATTGTAATCTTTATTAAAGCAAGAGACATGGAATCACACACATTAGGCAGGTCAAGCCAAGTTACAGCCAAATTACTTCTGCCTGCTTTTGCTTCATGAATTAATTTTTCTCTCACATTTGTGTGTTCAAAGGAATCCTTAGATTCTAGGCACTCGTGTTTTGTGCTGAGCTATCTAAGTACTTGTCTGTGAAGAAAAATGTTGAGAACCTTTGGAACACAATTGAAAAGTATGCTTGCCCTCCCTGTTTGGTAGAGAAATTGATCTGTAATCCTTGATGTCTGTCAACTCTTCCCCTCTTGGTCTAGTGCATTCTTCCAATTTATGCTACATTTTGAAAATGTTACTTGACCAGTTGATCATTTCCAAAAATAACTTCTAAGTGGAACATTTCAGGGGCAAGATCTACCTTGGGTAGCTTTGGTGCTGACACTGCATTTGACTTTATTACACCCTTGTATACTGCTTTCATGTCTCTTCTGTTGCACAGCATCTACTACCTATGTTCAGAGTGCATATAGCCTCAGAAGGTGTAGCTTTCAAATCCAAACGTGACTGAGAGAATGAAGGGTAGTATTAGACAAGATATTAAGGTGAATCATATCTTCTTTCATTCCTATTTCCTTCCTCTAGACATTTTTCTCTTGAGATTTGTATTTGTTTTCATTCTGAATACCATAGCAAGTGATAATGCTTGTCATCTATAGAATGGTTGCTATCTATGACCAAAAATCAGAGTGGAACAGTAACCCTCAGCTCTGACACCAAACACGTGGGATTAGAGAACGGCAGAGGATTTGAAAAAGAGGTTACATTTCCCTCTTTATGGTGTTTATACCTAAGCAAAGTACACTTACACCTGTGGAAGTTTGCTGAATATCCAGCAAAGGTCTTGGACAGAAGAAAGGTGTCCAAGCAGAAAAAGCACATGGAAAAGATTTTAAACAAATAACTCATAAATAGAAACTTAAAATTCTGAGCTTAGCCAAAATTGGTTGTAAACTAAACTCAGCAAGCACATTTTGTAGGGGAAAAAGAAGCAGAGAAATTGTGATTGTTGAAATATTTAATTTTCACACTTTAACAAGTGTGTTGAAATCAATATGTCAATATTTAATTCTAGTGAGACCATATAGGACAAAAAAATCTATTTGTTCATTTGGAATTTGCTTAAAAATTTTGTTCACCGCAAAAGAACAACAAATAAATAAATAAATGCTTTATTTCTGCAATAAAACTTAGAGAATTAAAAGAACAGGCTAATCTTAAACAATTTTAATTTTTTAATTCAGCCATGATGTTGAAAAATCAGTCATTCAGATCAGTTTATTTGCCAGTGTTCTGAGAACTTTCTGACTGCTTGTTGGTTTTTATGTGAAAACTGCAATGTTGATTTTAAGTTATAAATTACTCAATGAGAGATTTTTCTCTCTTCTCCCGCTGTCAGCTTGAGCCGCATTCCTGTCATTATAATGAAAGCTTGATCCCTCTCTTTGCAAAATACATGGAATGTAATATAAAAGTCTTCTTTTTTTTCTTTCCTTTAGGATGCTTCATTCACTGGTGCCCTAAACCATTTACTTCTTGACCTTCAAAGCATGTTTCAAAGACTGCTGTTTGCGTGAATGTTGGCATGGATATAAGACATACGACAATTAGATTTGTATGATCAGGAAATATAAAAAGGAGCTTTAAAATTTATTTGGTTGTATCCCTTTTTCTAAAATATGTGAAAAGTAAAAAGCACTGTGCTATTATTTTTGGCCTTATACTACTTCTTTCTGTTTTCTTTTTAATTCTAACCAAAATTTACCTAAACTTGGAATCATACTTTTGATTGAGTAATCTAAAAAATTGATTGAGTAGGCAAAAACTGGAGTTAGTAAAATGCAAATTCTAAAGGTATCTAAGAGTACTAAAGTAATAATAGACCCCTTATAATTGGAGTAAGTTGTAGTAAACATTTTGCTCAGGACACATGGGGTCTTGAATCTGCCCTCTATGGCAGAACGGTGGACCTTCAAGAAGGCCGTCAAACTAAGATGACTGAATTTTGAGATGTGTTACATGACTCAGTTCCAAAGGGGTAATCAGGAAAAAAAACCCCAAACTATCAGTGCAGATGGGACAGCCATTGGTGCAGACACTGAGGACAAAATTCTCTCTGTCTGAGGACACCTGCCAGGTAAAGACAGACTGTCTGTAGAGATGATGATTTTCACCACATAGAACAGACCAAGACACAGATGAAACATAGGGCAGTTAAGTGGAATAACATATTTTTTATTATTTTTTTTCATCCTTCGTCTGTCTCAGGGTCCAATGACAGAACAGATATTGCTCTTCAGTCTGCAGTGTTGTAATTAGCTGTATCTTTCTATTGCATGACTCCAGTCAACATTTTTGTCTGTAAATTTAGATGCACAAAGAAATACACCTAATTTCTGACAGTGCTGGGTAACCATAGTTACTGTTGAGAGCTTGAGGTGACATATTTTGTGGCTGTAAAACAGGCCAGAAGAGGTCAAGGTATAAACGGAATGTATTGTTCACCTTTCACTGCCTGGTGGCTACCTCAAAGTGTGAGGTTATTGATGGTTGTCTTATCAGAAACTTAAGGAAATTGTATAATTTATTTATGCTACAGTACACAATTCTTAAACTCCTCTCAAAAATATTTTTGGAAAACTGTAGATTTATCCTGCTTTCTTTTTTGAGGAAAATGAATCATAGTTTTGAGAGTTTGGTTAAAGTTACCTAAGTACTTTACTGAGTTTATATTTTCTTTCTTCCATCCTTTTCTCAGTGTTTTGCTAAATGTATTGTAGACTATGCCCTTTAAAGATAGATGTTTGATGTCCCTGCTTTGATCATATATAGGAATGAAGTACATCTTAGAACAAATATATGCTATAAGGTGAATTGGACTGAGTTGAGTAAATTTCCAAGTATATACAGATATGAATCAAAAGAGAACTTGTCAGTTTTGCACAGAATGGAATTCTGAATTGTATTTTATCATTGGCTAAGGACCTAGTGTGGTCCATTTCTGTCTTACACCTGTAATGTTATAGATGATGTTCTGAAACAGTCATATTTAACTAAATAAAACTTTATTAACCCAGTTATGAATCCTGGGCATAGGAATATTTGTAATGAGGAGGGGCATGAGTAAGAATGGGGCATTGCTGCATTTTCAGTAATTCTGTTTCTGCTACTGAGAGGAGATAGATTATGGGAAGTAGAACACTGAGATCAGATCCCATAGAACCATAGAGCCTGAGAATGGTTTGGGAAGGAACCTTAAAGATCATCTAATTCCAAACCCACTTGCATGGGCAGAGATGATAACATCCAATAGGTAAGTTTGCTCAAAGCCCCATCCAGCCTTGCCTTGAACACTTCCAGGTATGGGAATAACTAAGAGAATTAAAGCAATAGAATACACAACAGGATACGAGAAGTATTTGAAGAGGTCTACAGAGAGATAATCTGTGTAGCTACACTCAAGACATTTCATTAGATATTTTCCTTTTCCAAGTAGATTAAAATCTCCTATGTTAACAGTATTTCTGCTACTGATAACCATGGGAATACATCCTTCAAACTATTTTAGGCATCATATTGATTGCGGATATAATTGTAACTGGACGGAACAGAAAGAACACAATGAACTTAAGTCCTTCTTAAGATAAAGGGATATTTTTGTAGTTTTGCTATGTAATTAATACTGTGATAAGTTAAAATAAAAATAAATGGAATGAAAATAACCATTTGGGGTGTTTTAGAGGTTTTACTCTTGGGTCATCAACTACACCTATTGTTAATTTAAATTTCTTGATTTTGTTTGTTTGTTTGTTTTTCCTTTGGTCTGGGGGAATGGGTGAGTATATTTCTCAACACATCTAGTCTTTGGATAAATGATTACTTTCAAAAATAAAACTCAACCACACTTACTTAGGAAAGTTAATGAATTATGGAATCTTCTAAGCAAAAAATGGGTGGAAAGTAGGGGAATAAAGAGCAATTACATATTGCATGGTGTTCTGTTTCTATAAAGCACAATTCTGTGTGTGTGCGTGCGTGTGTGTGTGTGTGTGTAGAGGAATTCTCTCAATGTGATGTGACACCCAACCAATATATCCTTAGCATACTAATCTCACCAGAGAAATGTCTGAAATTTGAGAAATGTTCAAGACCATAAATTGTTACATGGGAAAAATGTCATGCTGAATCCTTTCTATAGAACTCTGTTTGATTTACCCAGGTTTATACATTCACCAAAGGAAGGATCAGGGATAACTTCATGGATTCTGCCTTCCTTGCTTTGTGGACACTGTTATTTCACCTTTCTTTCAGGAGCACTAGCTCTGCCCAGCAAAGGAGTCTGACATGTAGAATAACACAGAATGGCTAGGTTGATACCTCTGGAGATATCTGGTCCACCTTTCCTGCTCAAGAGCTAGTTGTGAAGGACTGTATCCTGCTGGGTTTTGAATATGTCCAAAGATGGAGACTCCATAAAATCTCTAGGCAACTTCTGTTAGTGTTTCCTGATGTTCAGACAGAACCATTTGTGTTTCAGTTTGTGCCAATTGCCTCCTGTCATATCACTGGACACCACTGAAGAGTCTGGCTTTGACTGCTTTACATCCTTCCCTTCAAATATTTATATATGTTGATGAAATTCCCTCTGAGTCTTCTCTACTCTACGCTAAACAGTCTCTGTTTTCTCAGCCTTTCCTTATGAGAAATACTCCATGAAGGTACAAGAAAAAATCTAATTTTTATCCTTTTCTCTATTTGATCCATTTTGTACCTTGCTGCTTGCAGATTTTCAGACGTGTTGCTCCTCCTATATCAATCCTTTTAAAATATGAAACAGATTTTCCCTTAACTGAAATTGTTGCAGAAGTGGTACTGACATTGAAGTTCTTCATTTCTGTAACCTCTACCCTTTCATATAAAATTCCATTAAATTGTTCTTTCTTTTACACACTGTTTTATTTCTGATGGATGACTTACAGACCTGTGGATCTCTGCAAGGTGTAACTAGCCTCTAGGAGATGTGTTAGGATGATTCAACACTTCCAGGGAAAGATCCTTTTCTTCCCTTAACTCTGCCTTCCCAATATTTTATAAGTCCCTAACACCTGAAAGACGTCTTCCATGTCATTTCCATCTAATCCTGAATGACTTGAATTCTGCTGTGACCTTTTACTCAAGTGAATTGTGTCAGGTGTGCTTTGGTTCTTTGATCACAGTTCTTGCCTGAGTGTCTTCCCCAGAGTCTGCTTCCACAAAATGTAATTAACAGGTACCATGGTGTGGGCTGAATCAGTGAAGCCAAAAGTTTTATCAAGCCAAGAAAACATGAATAGCATATGGCATAAATCTCAGAAGTTGAGAGACATTGAAGGTTATATTGTGGGAAAAGCAGAGCTCAAGTGGTCAGTTTCTAAGGTTCCTGGGAAATGAAGCACAACCATCTGCTGTTATTGGGTGATGAACAATCATAATTTTTCCTTTGAAAATTTGATCCTGTCATCTTTGCACTGTTTGGGAACTGCTAGAAGTGCTAAGCAGTTTTTTTTTTCTTTTTTTTTCCACCTGGGCTTTTCTCTGAAGACTCACCACTCAGAGAGCTATGGGTACTCTGCTTAACTGCTCTGTTCTTCACACCTGGTGTGTTATTTCATTGCTCGACTTAGCTTGCTGCAAATGCCATGCTGCATTATGCTATGTTAACATTTTTAGGGTTTTGAGACCACTGATGGCTGTGTACCAAATATGAAAACATCTATTCATGTCTTTTTGCCTGTATGTTTCAAATTGCTTTGGTTTCTCTGTCTGTGTACTGCTATGGTCCCTGAAAGGTAAACATGCATCAGTTCTGATCAGCTTCACTGAACTCAACCTAACATCACACTTCCAAAGGAAGCTTCCAAAGCTTGGAGTCTTTTTCCTTTAAAACATCATCAGGTACAACTGTGATGGTTGTCAATCCCTCTAGTGTTTGATCCAGTGCACTTTGGAGGATGTGTATGAGACTAATTATGTCTGTAAGTATAGCAAGCTACGGGCCTCTATGGTAGTGTGGCAACAGTTTCATAGAAGGTGGTTCATTTAATTCAATGTGCCAGAAACTATTTTAATGAAAGAAAAAGAAGGATATTTTTACTGGGATAAGTTAACTTCACATTTCTCATGCCTATGGACTACCTAGTGGAAGAAAAATGAGGCTATTCTTTAATTTTTGAATTCTTTGTTTTCTTCAGGTTGTCAGAATAACTATCTCTGTCTGCATTAGAGGATGGTCTCATTTTATATTCTTATCAGTTGAGTAGCTTGTATTGCTCTGCCTCCCTACAGCAAGTGGTGCTTCTGTCTGTCAGCCACTCCAAGCTCCAAACAGGACTGTCTCCTGTTTTATGGTGCCTTACTGACAGCCTGCATTTTTTCACTGGCCTCAGATAGTTTTAGTGTCATCATTATAACACTGATATTTTTCTGCTTATCAGTGTTAGGATTACATCGTGTCTGGCTCCACAGTCCATCTGGAATCAAATTGGTCATTGATCTAATATTGCAGTTTATCAGTGGTGCTTGGATTACATTGCAGATGACTGTGTATACCAGCTGGAATTCAATTGGTCATTAATCTAATATCATTATTGCAAATGTGGCAGTTGAATGGTTGCATCCTTATGCAGTTTCTGTGCACTGTCTTTACATATGCTAGACTCAAACTGCAGATACCTTCTTCAATGAAGATCTCTGTCTGTGAGACCACAGCTTGTATTTTCCTTTTTTCTTTCATTTCAGAAGTCACTTTAGGACAAAAAGTGATTTTGGTTCAAAACCTTAAGGTCATGACTCAAAAGAGATTTTTATGCTCCTTCTTCCCATGTTATTTCCCAGTGTAATGACCACACTTAAAGAACTCCTTTGTTTCATCTAATATTAATCAAAAGTGACCTGCTAAAGTAAAATTTTAAAACTTGCTGTCAGGTGAAAGGGGTATGCATTTTTAGGAAGCTGTTAATCCCACTTATCTTTGAATTAGGCTGATATGATTCACCCAGTAGAGGAACTTGTTTTGTCCACTAATTAGAAATGACAAGTTTAGATTATGCTTAATTTTTAGGTAGTTAAAATTTGATGTTTCCGTGGTTCCTTTCATTTAACCTAGATGTTTGTTGTAAATCTCTAACTGATTTGGTTTGTTGCTTTTGCTGAACAGTTCAGTTTGCTCTGCTCTGGCAAAGCAGAGCAAAGGTATTCTATTGCCAAGAATACCTTCTGTCACTTGGAGGTTTTTTTTTCTTAAAACCCAGATGTTCTAGAGAGTTATCTGTCGATGTCATAGATCTAAGATTTGTAATATAGCTACATTGTCTTGTGCTTCTTGGTTTCAAGTAAAATATTCCAGTTCTGCAGTCTTGTTCTGTCTGTGATCAGTTGTTATCCAATACCATCATCAACTGTTTCAGTATCCCCTTCAGTATTTCAGTTAACAATTTCTCATGTTTTTCTGTGCCATCCCCACTTCCCCCATATAGGAGCTTTGCCTTAGTGCAGTGATTTGACCCTTGCTGGACTACAGGTACTCACTACAGCTCCTCTCTCACTCCCCTCTGTGAATGGACAGAGGAGAGAAACAAAACAGCCAAGGAGTCATGAGTTAAGAGCTGGGAGAAGTCACTGATCCACCATCATGGGCAAAACAGACTCAAAGTGGGGATATCAACTGAATTTACTGCTAACAGGGTCAGAGCAAAAGAGTAAGAAGTAAAATAATCTTAAAAACACCTTCCCCCCACCCCTCCTTCCTTCCATGTTCTCCTTCCTCCCCCACAGCAGCACAGGGGGACAGGGAATGAGGGTTACCATCAGTGGTTGTTTCTGCTGCTGCTCAGAGAGAGGAATCCTTTCCCTGCTCCTGTGGGGTCCCTCCCATGGGAGACAGTCCTTGATGGCCCTCTCCAGTGTGAGTCTATCCAACTGGGCAATAGTTCTCCATGAGATTGCTGTTCTGTGGATTGCCTCTGCATGGGGTCCAGTCTTTCATGGATGAGCAGTACTGACATGAGTCCTCCACAGGGGCCACAAGTCCTACTTGGAAAAAGCCTTCTCCAGCGTGGGCTCCTTACTCCATGGGCTGCAGGTCTCCAACAGGACCTTGATCCATCATGGGCATCCCACAGGGTCACAATCTCCTTCAGATATCCATTTGCTCGAGCTTGGACTCCTCCACAGGCTGCAGGTGGGTCTCTGCACCCCGATGGTCTTCCATGGGCTGCAGGGGCACAGCTGCCCCACCATGGTCTGTACCACGGGCTGCAGGGCCTCAGCTCTGGCTCCTGGAGCACCTCCTGCCCCTCCTTCTGCATTGTTGTTTACATGCTCTGACTCTGTTCTTCCCTGGCTGGAATTCTTCACTGCACAATAGCTTTCTGTTCTTAAATATGTTATCCCAGAAGCGTTACTATTACTCTTGATTGGCTTGGCTTTGGCCAGTGGCAGGAAGTCTGGCATTGGCTGGCATTGGCTCCACTGGACAGGGGAAGCTTCTAGCAGCTTCTAACAGGAGCCAACCCTGTAGATCTCTCCACTACTAAAATCTAGCCAGGGAAAACCACTACATTTAGTTTTTCTCGTTTTTATTCACTGCAATGAATTGTTTACTCATTTGGGCATGGTAATCTCCATACAAATTTGGGTTTTCTTAAAACTCAGGTTATGACAATCTCTTTTCTTCCTCTGCGTTTTCTGTATGTTTGTCTTAACATTGTATTGAGACTATCACTATAACAAGTTCTACCATGCTTCTAAAGCTGAACTAGTACTTTTTCAAGAGAAAGTTTAAAATGCAGCTGCCTTTGCAGCCACATACACATATTTTGTGCTTCCTCTATCACCCATGAGCACTCTGATACAACCTTTCTTTCCTTGCGTGTAAGAAAAGGCCCTGGCATTTTGCTCTGCTCAGGGAGAGAATAGAAACATAGGTCTAGTAATCTCTCAAACCATTCCAAACCTATTCGTGTGGCAAGAATAAAACCAAGGCTGAACATGGATTTATCCTGCATAGTTTCTTCTTAGAAACAAAGCCTTATCAAAATTATGTGAAGTAGCCAATTAGTTCAATGGATTAGAATTTGTTTTTCTAAATGAAATGGCAGTTCTATCTTAATTTTTATGTGCTTAATTTCTCCTACAAAAGGAATCCAGAAAGAAGACAGGAAATGGTCTACAGTTTTCTCCTACAGAGAATAGAGTTGGTAAAGGAACCGAAGTAATGATTTTTTGCATATCAAGACAATTTTTTTACATCATCTCAGACCATCTCTTCAGATGACAAAATAGTGTATTTTGGGCAGCTACTGAATCTTTAAAAAGCTGTGGTGCTGCAATAAATACAAGTACCATATATTAATTTTAATTCTTTACATTTTGGTATTTTTATCTGTAGTTTTTTTCCGTTTGTTGTTGTCCTCAAGGAAAATGTTCTAATTATCATTAGATCACATTGGTTTCCCCTGCTTTCCTTCAAGTGCTTTCCTAACCTTTTCATAAGTGTATTATTTGCTAGTATAGAATCTTAATATTCACCAGACAGGGAGAAATTTCTCTCTTGGTCTCTGATGCCTCACCTGGTTTTAGTTTTCTATTTATTTTTCATTGTTCATTAAAAAGTGGTATTTATCTCTACTATGGGAAACCTTCCCAGAACACCAATGGATATGGTAATCACTATCTGGAATCCACAGAAAAAAATTAGGACTGAAACTGTTAACATTTCCATTTGAATTTTTTTTTTGTTTGTTGTTTTTAAATAGTACCTTTAATTTGTCTTCAATGATAATATACATTTTATACTGGAAGATTCAGACCTGTGCCATCAAATACAAAAGCTTCAGTAGGGTAAAGAGGATAATTCCACCGATGTGTCTCAAGAGCAGTCTTCTCACCACTAAAGTGGGTAAGCAGGACTTGAATCAATATAATAAAAATTAGAGTCTGGCTAGAGTTCTTTTCCTCAACCAGGAGACAAGTTAACAGGTGAGCTTGTGAAAAGATGGGTACCACTGTGGAACAGTAAGAATGAAATACAGCTGCAATAATGGTAAAGTTAAAACTCTCAAAACCCACAGTGGTTTACAGATATAAATTTTTAACCAAGTTGATAACTGTTCCAGAAATGAATATGGTCTAGTCTATACTGGGAGTTGGGAAAACGTGTAATTTCTGATTTATTTGGCCTTCTGTCATCAAAGGTCATGCTGACACCTGAAATTCTCTGGGTGCTTTGAAATACATCACTAGTTCATGAAGATTGCTTCAAAGTACAGGTGGAAGCTGAGTCAAGACCCTCCTGGAAAATTAGATGCATCTGTTTCTGACTATCGTTTTCTCACTGTGTTTTGCTGCAAATCATCCTCTGCCCTGTAAAAGAGATCTGGAGAAGGATAGGGAGAAAGGCAGGAGAGTCAGGTTTGCCCATTTTATTCTGGAAACCTGAAAGGTAATCAGGGCCCCTGGAGAATTGTAGTCACTCCTCACCTGCCACCAAAAGCAGGGTGCTCAGACAGGTTCTAATGGGAATCATTGCTTTCAGAGGACCCCTTCAAATTTGTTTACTGGCTTTTCTATAGCATTTACCTGAACATAAGAATTCACAGAGAAACAATGGCACAACATTGGGTAACTCCAAAACAAATTATTGTCCTTAAAAAAATCTCTTTGAAAAGAATCCAAGTGATGTATTGCATAAAGCAGTGAAAGGAGCTCTATCTAAATGGTGATGGAAGGGACTTGTGAAACTGCAACTTCACTGCATGGCAAGGAGGAAAATTTCCATGCCTTTCTTTCCCTCTTAAACCTTCCCGTGGCATCTGTCGCTGCCACATTATGTGATGCAGATACTAAAGTAAAATAGGCAAAGCTAGGCATGTTGTAGATGTCTTTGAAAGGTAACAGGACATGGGAATCTGCTTGTTGATTCATGAGCTCAATGTTGCATGAAGTTTTCACTTAGATCATGACCCAATATCTTATACCACAAGCCTAGGACACTTCTTTATCAGCACAGTGTATAGAAAGAAAATGAAAGAAACTATTTATTGCAGTGGCAATTCTTGGTCTGGTGAGCTTCCCTGAAGTTTTTCTTTGAAGGCAGCTATTTTACTATGAGAGTGTTCCACACTGTTACTTTAAAACCATTTTTTGAAACTGAAATAAATTAACAATGGCACAGGAACAGCTTGGGGAACAACAACAAACCAAATGAAAAGGAATAAGTCAGTCTGCTATGTGCAAAGGAACAAAAAAAAAATCAAGAAATCCATTTGCAGAAGTAAAAGCATTAAAGGCAGCAAAATAATCAGACTAATGGGAAAAAAATCAGATGAATGTAGTATTAGTGGAAGATGAGGATGTAATTCACAAGCAAGATGAAATTGTTAAGAGAGTGGATCAATATACATAAACATTAACATCACAAAGTAGGCTAACCTCAAAGTATTGAATATACCAAGAGAAACAGGAAACTGTCTTCCAACTGAAGATAGAGTTAGCAGAGCCAAAAGAGGATATTGTTAATGAGAAGACATAGTGAAAAAAAAAATCATTGTTACTGTGAAAAGGACTAAGTTACAACAGATATTTTGGTTTTTTGTTTGTTTGTTTTGTTTTTAGTTTGATTTTAGTCCACAAATTTCAGCCTTTTGTTCTAAGCTTAAAGCCCACTGGGATCACAGAAAGGTGCTATTTCCATGTCTATAGTGTGAGTATTCCATTCAGAGCGGTAAACTGACAGCAACCTGTGAGTTACTCTTAGCAGTCTCCAACTCTCAGGGTAAAACACCCACAGCAAGGCAGGATGGCTGGGGCACAGCTCTGTACCCAAGGCAGAGTCCCTCACACTTGCCTCTGCTGTGGGGGCGTGAGATTTCACAGGCAGGAAAAAGCAGTTTGTGACAGTGAGGGAAAGATCTCCACACCCAGGCTATTTAGACAAATCAGGAAGGCAAATAGCAGTGGAAAATTTGAAAGAAACTTGTAATGAGCCAGCTTGTTTGACACGTCAATTTTTAAGATGTCATTTTGTAGCATCTGACTGTTTCAATGAATGATCAATCATGATTCTTGTGCCAGTTGTTCACTTCAGGCCTGGGACAAGTGGGCACAGATCACAGGTTTAGTCTATACTGAATCCATTTTCTTAGCTATGTATTGAACAAATATGTGATTATAGGATATTACATTATAATATTTACTTCTATATATTTCATAGAATCATAGAATCATAGAATAGATTGGGTTGGAAAAGACCTCCAAGATCATCAAGTCCAACCCCTGATCCAACTCCAATTACTATATCATGGCACTAAGGGCCACATCCAATCTCTGCTTAAAAACCCCCAGGGATGGTGAATCCACCACCTCTCTGGGTAGGCTGTTCCAATGCTTGATTACCCTCTCTGTAAAGAATTTCTTCCTAACATCTAACCTAAACCTCCCCTGGCAGAGCTTGAGCCCATGTCCCCTTGTCCTGTTGTTGGTTGCCTGGGAGAAGAGACCAACCCCCACCTGGCTATAACCTCCCTTCAGGTAGTTGAAGAGAGTGATGAGGTCAC
>NW_020955803.1:319546-380830 GCF_003031625.1 Empidonax traillii
GGGCACACTGCTGGCTCATGTTCAGCCTCCTGTCGATCAGCACCCCCAGGTCCCTTTCTGCCTGGCTGCTCTCCAGCCACTCTGTGCCCAGCCTGTAGCGCTGCAGGGGGTTGTTGTGGCCAAAGTGCAGGACCCGGCACTTGGCCTTGTTGAACTTCATCCCATTGGAGTCAGCCCATCTCTCCAGTCTATCCAGATCCCTCTGCAGAGCCCTCCTGCCTTCCGGCAGGTCAACACTCCCTCCCAACTTGGTGTCATTTCACACAAACAGAAGAATAATCAAGATTTGGCAAAGTCCAGAATTAACTTAAATTAGTAGCCTGGAGAAGCCTGGTGACTTATATAAATATATTAAAATAAATGAGTGAAATAAATGTA
The DNA here is from genome assembly GCF_003031625.1 of Empidonax traillii. Classification (NCBI taxonomy): domain Eukaryota; kingdom Metazoa; phylum Chordata; class Aves; order Passeriformes; family Tyrannidae; genus Empidonax; species Empidonax traillii. The sequence goes on from NW_020955803.1 coordinate 319,925, forward strand.
ACTTCTTGTTCTGTAGAATTGCAATACTCCTGTGTTCAGAGTATCATTGGTACTGAGCACTCACTGTTTGTTTGGCTGATACCACTGAAGGCTGTGAGCAGTCAGTGTCCTGTCTGGCACCACTGTGAACACACTCCTTGCAACAAATTGATACTGTGAGGAGTTAATGATTTCTTTTCATGACCAGCGAACTGCACCCCACTGTCACTGTAGCAAGAAATCACACTCCCTTCACATGTTCAAAACTAGCCCAGATAGGAGTCCTCCCTCTTCTATATGTATCTATATGGTACAACTATTCTGTACATTTACTTATTGGCATACTTGTTGGCATATTATCTGCACATAAAGATTGACTCATAGAATATCCTGAGTTGGAAGGAACTGACAAGGATCATTGAGTCCAACTTCTATTGATTTTATCGATTGAATTTATTAGATTAGATTGAGGAAAAAATATACAGAAGGGAAATCTACTGAAGAATTAATTATCTATTTCATAACATTACACTGAATATAGTCCCTTTGGTCACTCACTTTCATTATTTACATCTCTCTACCTGATGATAAAGGAGACTGCATACAGCTTTTGCCTGTCTTTTGGTTTCATAAGACAGTCCACTGGAATTTCTGATTGTTGTGTGCATTGAAAAATATTTTCTTTGCTAAATTTCTGTGCAATATATGTATCTCTTTCTAAGGTCCAAATTTTACTCTTAATTTTACACTGTAGCTGTTTATGATATAATAAAGAAATAAATAATAAAGAAATAGATTATCTGAGGAGTTATAAATGATCATGTATATAATTTCTCAGGTGGAAAACTCCAGGAAGTATATTCTGTGAAGGTAACTGCATATAGAAAGCAGATGGCTCTAAAATGTGTTCTCCAGGATTTGAGGAGTAAATAAGCGAAAATCACAATGTTTTAACATATTGAACTTGTTGAGAAGAATTAATATAAAACAAACTTAAATCTAGTGTGGCACAAAAATTAATTTTCCCTAAAGCAGTTCATACTTAAGGCCCTGTGTGATTTCCTTCTTCCTCTTCAGAGAGAAAAAACTTTGGATGAATCATTCAAAAAAGAAATCAGGTTTATTATAAATTGTAATATAATAATAGAAATTTACAGGAAGTTAATGATAATACAACTTTTGCTTGTAGGAGTACACTGAAAAGTATATTAAAAATAAATAAAATGGTCTCAAAGGTATTTTTGGTTTTACATTGAAAAAATGGAAGCAGAATTAATTTCAATTACAAACAGATGCACAAACTTCCTTTACAAGTAAAGATCTTTCTGGGACACCTGTAGAGCTAGCTGAAAGCATGTAATGCTATTCTCCTTCTTTGCCTGTTTCTCTGTTGGAAGGTGTCTCCTTGTGCTCTTTAATTAGGTCAGTTTTCCTCCCAGATCAATGACTCTCGGGTACAGTAATTGCTGTTTTTCCAAATTATTTTTCATTTCTGAAGCTCTCTTGGCTGGCTATAGTGTAATCCCCAAATCAAATTAATCCAGTAATCGTTGGTTCGAAAATAAATCACTGAAATCAACTTGAGATGTCTAAGGTTTCAGACACAGCCAAGAAGCAATGGCTCAGAAAATATTTTCTCTGCTGTGTGCATATTACGTACAGCTGGCAGTAATAGCTTGCATGTTCTTTCCCAGAACTGGATGAATTTGTATAAGCAGGGTTTCTTCTTTATCCTGTGTCTTCATGTTCTCACTTTTTTCTACACATACCCTCAAATAAAAAATATTTTAGGGGATAAATCAGTATATGCTTTTTTGTTATGTAACATAAACTGACAACAACAGTTCAGATGGCATTATGTACTAAGGAAGAGGCATACAGAGCATGAGGACTTAAAATCAAGGCTAAGAATGAATGCTTAAATAACCTTTGTGCTTATGAAAATCATGTTCCAAATCTCTCCTATGGAATAATATATTTGCCATGGCACTCTGACTTTTAATTTGTTATAAGAATGTGAAGGAGTTAATGTAATGCCTAATGAGAGAAATAAATTGCAAAAAATCAAAGTTGATTCATTGTTTCATATATGCATATTTATTTTCTTTATATCTGAAAGAAACTGCTTCATTTTTTAGGCTGTTTAAATACTCCAGAACAGTATGATTTCATCCAATTTCTTATAATATCAATTAAGTGGGATAGGTATGAGATGCAGAAACAAAAGTTACCTGAAGATATTGTGATTTATTTAGCTACCAATTTAATCCATTTTAACTAGCTGTAGAAAAATTAAATATTTGCAACAAAGATTCTGCTAGGCTAGAAGAGATAAGAGTAAAACTTATCAGTAAGGTTTATCAGAACCTTTTTTCTTTTTCTGTTTCTTCTGCTGTACAGATAGAAAAGCTATGAAGAAAATGGTAAAATTTAACAACATATTTAAATTATGAATATAGAAGCCTACTGGTGCACCTAGTTGGGTATATTTCTTTAATAAGAGCTTAAAGGCAGGTCTGGCTTTGTCCAGTCTATGGATGCATGGCCTCCTGGAAATCTTAATTACTGTAGGCAAGAACAAAGGACTGGATCAACTCTATAAAGTACTTCTGTACTTGCCGAGTTAATGGATGAAAGGAAAGGGCAGAACGTGCAGAAAATTGAGGAGTGAAAAGTGACTGTGATTCAGGCACCATGAAAAGCAGCAGCTAACTGGGAGGAATCAGGATGAAATGCTGGAAGGTTAGAAAAGAAACCTGTAATTTTTTCACTGCTTTGGTCTCATCCTCAGAACATAAAGAGTCGAAAGTTTGAACCTATTGTACACGAAACCCTAGAAAACTCATGCAAATTCTTCAGAGTCATAAAGGAAATCAGAGACAGATAGTTTAGGTGATGAAAATAAAGTGTTTTGACTAAAATTTGTGCTCTGTTTCTTGTAGCTATTCTACTGCCTATATATCAAGGTGATTCTGCTACACATATTTGTCCAAGGTCTCTTACTTTTTGGTTTGGTTTGGTTTGGGTTGGGTTATTTTTTTTTTTTTTAATTGTCACTTTCAGGGAGGAAACTTAAACAAGCAGTAATGACCTTGTTCTGTAAGTGTATCAGGATAGTTTTACCAGCTGACACACCATGAACACTGTAGTCTACAGTAGTGAATGGGGAATCTTCTCTCAGTAAGCTCAAAACAGCTGTAATTCTACTGATGGTTAAAAAGAAAAAAAAACCAACCAAACCAAACAAAAACAAAAACAAACAAACAAACAAACAAAAAAACCAGAAATTTGCAAAAGACTTTAGAGAAACATTAAAGCGAGAGAGGGAAGAATGGGATGACTTAAAAGCCAGCATCCTAAGGATCAATTGATCTGGATTTCTCTGAAGACTCAAAAGGAGCCATGTGAGCAGTATGTATTTTCTGTATCCTGGGAAGGCTTTTCTTCTCTGTGTGAGATGCAAACAGGCTTTCTAGTTTTATATATTTATTTATTTCAGTTTATAATGGCCTGTAAGTGCTGATTCTAAATTAACAACTTCATGAAAATCTGATGTGGGTGTTCAAAATGGTAAACTTTGTTTTAGTTTTGTTTTGTTGTTAGAGAATATTCATGCTCTTGAATCTCTCTTGTCAACAAAAATGCAAGACTGACTTGCAAGAACCCTCTCTTAAGTAGGTCAACAGGGAATGATCCAATGAAGAGTTTGCTGGAAGAGTGCTGCGCAGAGCCAAACGAATATGTAGTAAAAGATATGGGAAAAGAGCTAATGGTGATGATTTGGTGGTCTGGATTTGCAAATACTGGCAAAGCAGATTTTTGCAATGGCTGTAATCCCATAAAAACGACTAATACAAGTCTTCTGCCTCCCACAAATCAAGAGAAATGCTTCAAGCTGTGTGTGTGAAGAAGCAAATCACATGAAGAAATCTGGAAGTTTAAGAGCATAACCCATGTGACAAGGAGAATCCATCTAACAATATTTACAACCCAAATTGCCCACTTTTCAACCATTTAAATAGACATTTGTCTTTTTGGGACCTTTTTTACCAAACAGTTCTCTGCAAGAATGTGAATTTTTGTGGGAAACCACATGTTAGTCTGCACTGATTCAACAGTCCCTGTATAGACACCTGCTGCAGTTCCAATTCAAGGGCAACCACACCCATCAGAGTATCCTTAAATTTCTCATCATACACAGGTAGTAGTTGATTTAACACTAAAGAGTGGAGATTACATTGGTTGGTTTCCTGTGGCCTGCACCAAAAATAGTGTGGCCAGCAGGACCAGGAAAGTGACTGTACCTCTGTACTTGGCACTGGTAAGGGCTCACCTCAAACCCTCTGTTCAGTTTTGAGCCCCTTACAGCCCCTTAAAAGAAAGACATTGAGGAGCTGAAATATATCTGGAGAAGGGCAAAGGAGCTGGGAAAGGCCCTGGAGCAGAAGTCTTATGAGGAGTGGTTGAGGGAGCTGTGATTGTTTAGCCTGGAGAAAAGGAGGCTCGAGGTGGACCTTATCACTCTCCACAACTACCTGAAAGGAGGTTGTAGCCAGGTGGGGTCAGGCTCTTCTCCCAGCCAACTAGTGACAGGATAAGAGGAAGTGGCCTCAAGGCACACCAGGGCAGGTTCAGGTTGGCCATCAGGAAGAATTTCTTCACTCAGTGGGTGGTCAGGCATTGGAATGGGCTGCCCAGAAAAGTTGGTGGAGTCACCATCCCCAGAAGTGTTCAAGAAATGATAGGATGTGGCAATTAGTACTATAGTTTAGTCGAGAGCAGTCAAACATTGGTTATAATTTTTGAGGTCTTTTCCAACCTAAAGAATTTTATAATTATATATTGATCTCAAATTTTTTATTTATTACTCATATATGTTCAAATTAATTGAAAAAAGAAGGAAGGCCTCTATTTGGGTGTTACAAGCAGAGAACAGAGTTGGTAAAAAGTATTTGTGTACTCCCCCAAGACAAGTTCTGACACAGTAGTTTTTCATGGCTGGTGTCAGCATGATATGTGCATAATGACTGGGAAAATGCTGTCAATTCCCTTGCTTCAGAAGATTCAAGTGACACATCTGAAGCATGAAGAAACTTAAACACCTGCTCAAAGATGGGAAAAAATCAAAGGGAAATCAATGTAACACTTTGTTTTGTACTTTCAGCTCTGGAGAAAATGTGTATAATTCAGGAAAAAAACAAAACAAAACAAAACAACAAAAAAACTTGAAGGTATTCCTCTGACCCACAAAGCTAAAGAGAGCATCTTGAGAAAAAAAAGTCAAAATATGGATGCAAATTACTATTTTTCTGATGCTAAGGCAACTGTAAAGGCAGTGTCATTTAAGAAACACAATATAGTAAAGATGAATCATTTCTGCTCAGCTTTGGAGACAAATCTGATATAACTAGATCTAAAAATATTTCAACAAAGCTGTTTGGAGGTGGGTTTTTGTCTTGAAGTGGAAAGTGCAGGTGTGGAGCAAAATTCAGAAGTCAAAAATTTAATATTTCATGCAAACTGCTCATGAAAATCTATCTCTGCACAATAAAAGCTGTGGCAAGAAGAAGTCACTCACTATGTAAAATATAAACAGCAACAACTTTCAAAGCTAGTAGCCTGGTATTGTATGCCTCATCTATGCCTCCTACACCTATAAGCATTGCAAATTCATTTAATTTTATTTTGAAAAAATCTAGACAAAAGACAAATTTTAGCTTAAATGCAAACATCTGTACTTCGCTTCAGTAAAGACAGTGGTGAAAATTACAAACTTAGTGCTTTTGGTCATTGCAGATGTAACTGTCTTCAGTAAGGAATTGGTAAAGTCCACTGTTTATATTCATAAATATTTTGTGCTTTTAAAAGACTTACAACTTCATTTTGAGTTTGAATCACGTAAATATTACTAACACTGTAATTAAACCTCAACGTTTCTTCACAAGATTTGCGGTTAGACTTATAGGTAGAGAACACCAAATGATGTAAGGAACTACGAAAACTAAGGCAAAATTATCAGTAACAACAAATATCAGCAGGAATAGCCCCAATAAAAGTCAATTTTATATGTCAATTTTCATTAAAACTGAAGCTGAACATTATATATGATTGACAACTTCTATTATAAGTTCTAAAAATTAACATAACTTCATTTGATGGTCACCAGTATGAAAATTAATATGTATTGTATTATATTTTTCATCTGAAATATCATTCAGAGAAGTTCCAGAAATAAGAGGTAGAGAAATGTCTGACTCTCCTGTGTGGACCTACATGTTAGAGTCACACTCTCCCTCTGGTATAAATGTATTACAAACCAAATGAAGCAATACTCAAAATATTTTGTCTTCCAATTCATACTTGGAGAAATAGCTAAAGAAAAGGTTGAGTGATGAGCTGCTCATAGTCCCATATGAAAGCACAGGCAAATTCTCGGGGAAAAAAAAAAAAGCACAGGACTGATGCAATGCAGTAATATAATTGCTCAGGATTTCTTATGACAGTTTTACGCTCCACTATCAATGGTATCATCAAAATATACTGGAGAAGTATTTGAAGCTGCAGTGTGTAATTCAAAACAGCAAAGGACCAATCCTCCAGCATTCCCTGGCTCTCTACAACCTACCCTTATCAAGAAACATGCTCTTTTCTGACCCTGTTATCCATCAGATTTTGTTTTATGAGGAAAAATTCATTACAAAAAGATTGAGAGAGTCCTCATAACAATATGGAAGGGTTTAATGCAGTTTTAACAGGATCCAGAGGCCCTTGTCAGATAGCTGTATGACTGCTGGTGTGACTGACGTGTAGCCTCACCAAAGAATACTCTGTCCTGATTTACTGAAAGGGTTAAAAAGTATCTCTTCAATAATGGTTAATATCACTGCAGAGCGGAACAATGAAAGAACACCAGGGAGAAGAGGAGAGCGTGTTAGTCCCAAATGCCAACTTAGTTTCTTGTATTAATGAACAACGCTAAGGGGATACCATCATCCCTTCCTTTCTGCACTTCATTAGAGGAATTCTCACAAGGCTGAAAGCAGAAACAAGAGCTTAAAGAACTTGTGCCTTGGTTATGTTTAAAGAAAATTTAAAATTATGTCCAATTCTCTGTTCTGCTTACGGTTTATTCTTAATGAAATCTGACCTTAAGGCACAGTTGGAAGTAAGTGTAAAAATTATCGAGTAAATATTTCTAAGAAATTGCTGCTAGGAATTCTTCCTGTTTTAAGTTAATTTATGTTGTGTTTATATTCCTTGTTTGTTGGTTTTAAAAGACAATTTTAGCTTATTAGAATGTAAGTTCAGAGAATCCTTTAATTTCAAAAGAATCTAGTAAAGTGCCGATAAAAATGGCATTTTGAAGTAGCCAATGTAATGGCTTGCATAAAAAAATAACTGGCACCAGCTATGGGACATATTACTGAACAGTGTTCTTTTCACAAGCCAAAGATTACCTTTTACTTTATGTTTAATTCTCAATATTGAAAATTAATGAGAAAACTGAAAGCTACTCAAACATAATTCTAGGCATAAAATAGGTTATCATATCACAAAAGATTTTTGTTTAAATATGGAGTAGCTCCAGGAGAGATGAAAGCAAGGACATGAATTTTGCAATAAATTTTAAAGGTCAATGAACTATTTCCACTCAACACCTAAAAAACTGTAAATTTCTGACTTTAGTAGAGTCTGCAGGAGAAGCCAAATTACAGATCTACTTCATCTGTACAATCAGTGAAGGTCTTTGGCAAGGACCTACCGACAGATGCTATACACAGGGATTTGAAATATTTATCCTCAAGAGTAAGACCTTCAGTTGAAGCTTTTCAAAGAAGAGCTCATTTATATTGAAAGAGCCCCAGACGCTTGTAATGCACACCTTTTTGTAATATCCCACTGATTCACATGCTGTCTGCCGTAAGAGTAGTAGTCTCTATGAAAACTCTTCATTTCTTCTTCTCTGTATAGAAGAAATAAAAAGATCGTTGGAAATAAGCTCTTGAAATTGCTCATCAGAAAATGCTTATTCAACAAATGGAGTGATTTTAAGAGAAACTATGCCACAAAAAATCTTGACTGAAAATTATTGAACTGTTTACTTCTTAAAAAAATTGAAATGGTTTGTATGTATATATTTTATGACTAATATAGCAATCAGTAGAAAAAACACCTATTGTCTATCAAATACAACACTAAATAGCTATTTTCCGCATACCTTATGCATCATTGATGTAAAGTGTTAATAACACACAGAAAGCAAACATGTTTTAAGTCAAGGTTTAAATAAATTTTCAACTCTGTGCTACTATATCAACTTCACAGCTAATTTAACAATTTCCTACTCATTTGAAAATTACATCTCTCTGTTGATTCTACGGTTATTTGAAAGAAAACTACCTACACTGCCTAGCTGCTATCTACTTTGTAGATATTAGGCTTTTATCACTTTTCAAATCCAACTAAATTCAATAGCTAATTCTCCATTTGAAGTTTTGGAATATCCAGAAAAATCTTTAATACTCTTCTCTGCTTAGAGAAACTCTAACACTCATCCAAGGTTTTCTCAACCTAATGATTTATTCTAAGTTGTGAATACACACTGGGAAAGTTTCTCTACAGGTTTTTTCACTGAAAATCTTGATGAAATTCTGACACCTCTAGCAATGATGAGATTTCTGGTGTTGGCTGTTCACTTGGTCTCTATCTTCCAGGATAGATAAATCCATGTAGGGGAGGTCTTCAGTGACAAATATATTAAAAAGTCAAAGTTATAAAGCCTTGTTAGCTGTATACTCCTGTCATTATATCTCCTCTACAGACACTGTGAGGAGAGAGAGACACAATGCCAGAGTGGTATCTCAGATAAATTGGGCATTACGTCTCACTTTTAATGCTTGCAAAGTTTCAATCACTAACTCTGATTGAACTTTACAGTTCATTTAACAGTGTGATTAAAATTAGATCCTAGTGTATCTACTCATTCTTTAGCATTTTCCTCTGTTCTCTGACTGCTATACACTTCTCACTTTTCCCACAATCCATTAAGATTTCATAACTTTTCTTCTCCCACCTTATTCTGGTTTTGCCTCTCTGTACAGTTACTCCAGATTTTCTTCCTGTCGGGAAACAATGTATCTTAAAATTTTCTTCTGATTCCTTATGCTCCACTTCAATGATAATATCCTACTATCTCTTTCTCTCAATTGCAACACCCACAGAGTTCACCTTCATATAAGATTCGTGACACTATTTCTTTCCTGTAACTTGAGAATTTCTGTTTCACAGATTTTCTAAGATTTCATTATCTTTTCAAAGTTTTCCCTTCTACATACTCGCTTTTCCTGAAATCCCATCCTGTCTACCAACTGTTTACAATGAGGTACTTAATTCGTTTCAGCTTCTTCATTTGGTCTGGTAGAGCCACTGGTGTGGTTCTCTAAACAAAAGTTCTCCCAAAATATTTTTTTTAATGTACAATCTCTCTGCTTTTTTTTCTGCAATTTTAATTCTTTCTCACTGCCTGGATCGGTCATTTCTGGTTCCAGATATCTTCTAAACTTTTGAATTTGTTTTCCATTCCCTCCCTTTCCTTAGCACTGAACCTGAGCTGGATATAGATGAGCTCTTTGCCATCACTGTGATCTCTCTCTCCTAGGAGGAGGATTTTTCTACATTCTTGCGCTCTTTTTCTCCCTTACTCATCATGCTCACAGCGACACTTACATAGCCATCCTCCTGCTCTACTCAGAGCTCTCTGGGAGGGCTCTAATGTTCTTGTCTCTTTCTTTTGCTCTCAGTTGTGTTGGCAGCAGTCAGACAATTCACTGCCTTGTCTTCCTTCCTTCAAAAAGTCTTCTGTGCTGTGACAGTATGTAAAGACAGCATTAGCCCACTCAGGAATCCTGTGAATGCTTTTTCTCTCAGCTGCTCAAACCAGCCTGATGAGGCAATGGGAAGCAGCTGGTGATGATAGTCTAGTAGTTGGAACCTCGAGAAGGGTAGAAAAACACAACAGCAGCTAGTTTGCTTAATAGACATTCCTTTAAGAAGTTACAGAAGTTCAGGAAGAATGTGAAAACATTTGCAGTACTGTGCTGAAATGACTTTAGTTGTGAGGTGTTCCCTCACTGAGTAATTAGCATCAGAGAGACATAAGAAAATTGTTAAGCACAGCTTTGTTACAAAGATCTAAAATATTTACTGTGGTAAAGGATTCCCTCTCTAATGTCTAAATCTTCCTTCAGCTCCTGCCTCAGGCTGTTATGTCTAATGCAAATAATTTCCAGCAATAGAAATGAGAGTTTACCCAGTTCAAATGAAAAATACAACATTAGTATAAAAATGAATGCATCACTCAGAATGATGGACATTGCAGAGGTGCACTAAGCAACCTCAGTTACAATAGAGAGAGATCCTGCTACCTGGTGGTATCAGCTGTCACAGGGGAATTGATCTGATAGCAACAGCCAAGCTCAGAAGGAATGATTAATGGTCCCAGCTCTCTAACATAGACTGCAGATGTCTCAAGAGCCTTGGGTTATATAACACCAACTGCTCATCTCTAAGGAGCAAGACTGAAGTCTTGACTGGGTGTTATGAGTTTGTGTTTAGTCAATAAACCAGCTAATGATGATTTCTCCAGACAGCCCAACAATATATCGTAGCTCTGTTCTGGATGAACCACTTCCCAGATCACTTAGTTTCCACAGCCACTTGATATTTACTCTCAGCAAACACTGTTAAATAATGCCGACAAGAAAGTGCTAACTTTGACAGCATGCTGCCAATATTTTATCAAGCTGTCATCATGGAAGTGTCCCCTCTTACTGGAGCTGGTAGATGTTTGCCTACTCATGTAAATATAAGAGTTTATTCCTTCTGAGGATCTGATTAGCCTAAGCTATCAAGACAACTCACACTGATTGGACTCATGCATATTTTCATCTAATAAATTCAGTGATACTACATTGTTTATTAAGCAGAACTTGAAGAGAGCAGGGGAAGCAAGTAGGCATAGAGGAAAATCTGATGATTTAATGCTCTCAGAAAGGATCTTAAAATATCAGACAATGCATCTTTTTCTCAGAGTACCCACAGTACACTAAAATGCATCTTAGTGATTTGTGGCCTTGAACTTCTGTTTTAAAAAGTTTTCTATCAAAAGGAAAGGGAGTCAGCTCTGCTATTTTTCACTAACTAGGAGGTAGGAACAGGAAAATGTAATAGAAAAAAATGTGTTTTCTGTGCACAGTCCATTCATAAACTACTTTAGGAAAATAGAAAAACATTGTTTCCACATTACACTCAGTAAGATTTGACATCTCTTGCAACTCTACTTATCAAATTACTCCAGTGAGCAAAGGCTATTTCCTTATGAGAACCATAAGAGCTTAAGTATCTGTTTTCTCATTTTGATTCCACCCACAAACTACCAAAATACTAAAATAAGAAAAAAAATATGCAAATTAAAGTTATTTGGAAATAGGTTCATCAGACAGATGCCTTCATTTAAAGAATCAAATAAAAGGCAAAGAACACTTGCATGGCTAAAAAAAAATAAAAATAATAAAGAAGATCCGTTTCCCTCCTTCTGCCTCTGATGTGATAGACAGGTGCTTACCATTTCCCACTGAGTGCTGTTGTGACTTTATTCACCATTGATGGCTTCTTGGCCTTTAAAGTGTTCCATGAGTGAAGCATTACAGAAACAAGACAGTAATGAACTGGCATCCTACAACCCTTTTTCTTGTGCAAAAGTCACATATTTTCCATGCCTCGCACAGTTCCAGTCTCTGACTTTACCCTGCATTATTTGCAATCAAAGTCAGGATTTAAAGAGAAAACTATTCAGTTGAGACAGGTAACAGTATTTCAGCTTTAGTTACAATCAAAGGTTGACTGCCACAAAATAGATCCAGGTTTTCTGAGCAAGTACAATATGTATGGAGAGAAAAAGAGTAATAGGAAGAAATCAGAAAACAGAAAAATATTTTCAAATTATATCTAGGACGTTTAGACCATTAAAATGTTGGATTAGTTTGATTGCTGGTGATGTCTCTGTAATTTGGGAGTCTCTCACATATTTAAGGACATCTGACATGCTTCTAACTGTTATGTTTTACAACTTGAATTATATTTTTAGTTATCTTAATGGTGCATGTAATATGTTTTCACTAACTGAAATAAGAATAGTTTCTCCTTTTCATAAAAGGTGAAAAAAATCTTATTTCCTTTACTATTACCTTCCCCAAATTCATCAGAACAGACAAATCAAATTCAGGAAACAAATGCAAAGTTATTGAAGACGTAGAATGATGCAGAAAAACAATAGATAAGATAGTTACAGCAGATTACCTGCCATCTGTAACTAAAAAAACATAAAAGGGTCCTTTCTGTCTTACCTCTATTACCTGAATGACAGTTATGGACATACATTTGGTTTCTGATTTATATCAGAAGAGTCTTTTAAATAATTAATACTTGTGCATTCTGGAATACAAAGGATGAAGACCAGTGTTTTCAGAATACCAACAAAGTGATAATTGGTTTATGGAAACTTGTCTCTAGGAGTCTTTTTTAAAATTAATTCTTAATACAAGGAATTCTTGCATACAAGGAAAATTGCAAAATTTTCCTGTTTTTTAAGAATATCCCAGCTTCTGGCATCTTCTTCCAGAAGCCACCCTTGAAACCCTCCCCCCACTACCAAAAGCTTGCCACGTAAACCCAATACCACAACCTACAATATTCAGCTCTCTGTTGTCTATTATTAAGAAAAATGCTGAATGCAGCAGAAGAATATCAAACAAAGCAATGATTCAGCAGGGAGAGTAAGCACAATTGGAAGTTACTGGGACCATTCAAGGGCATAAAAGAAAAGTGTATGTGTAAATGCCATAAAGAGACAGAGCAAGAGATTTTAAAATATATGATTCATCTTGGTTAACTGTAACATAATTTGCATAATGATTCTTGTGTGGATAAATTAGGAAAAATAAGAATAATAATAAATTTTAATACTTTAGACTCTTTTTGCTGCTTATTGATTGAGTCCTCAAATTATTATAGTCTGATTTGTAAACAGAAAAATAAAAGAAGAATTAAAAAAAAAAACACAGTGCTTTTTTTAACTATATTGATAGTGTTTAATTTTTAAAAAAGAATTCTACTCTTAATTTAAATCTCAATTACCTTTGCTGTGCTGCATTGTCAACTTGAAAAAGCTCTCCAGATGAACTTTGGCAGCAATCCAACTATTGGATCTTGTGACTGAAGTTAGTTGCAGGGTTTCTTTATATTCTGAGGGACTTATTCACAAATCTTTAATGAAGCTTCTGTGCAAAAATTGTACAGAATGTATTTTTCTTGCCATTTGTCAGGGTCAAAGTACAAGATTCTGCAAAACTTGAGGCTTTCTAAAACACTCTGAATGCCAAGTTCTTTGGCTTCAGAGCTGCACGAGTGAAGCCAGAAAATAGATAGATCTGGCACTTTCAAAATTGCTTAAAAATAGAAATATTACAAAAGTTGCACACATGTGCAATAATAATACTTGTTCTGATGGCAGGAACAGCATGTACATTGTACTTTTTTTTCTTCCTTTCTAGCTCTTTTAAAGACATAAGCTCAGTCAACCCTCTTAATTGTAGGTACCTATCTTGGCCATCTTTTCCTTGCCTTCAAAAAAGCAAACTGGATCAGCTTCCATACCATGACATCTTACTGTGCCAAAAGTCACTTATTCAGTCAGCAGCGAGCATTAACCTCTTGCTACAACAAAAAATTTCCTACTTTCAAAGTTCCAGTTTTCTTTGTTTTGTCACTGGATTTGCTCATTCGGCATGACAAAAGATAGCTCATCTAAGTAATCTGAACTTGCATTAACAGCCTACAAGTAGCAGACATGTTTGGAAAGGTAAAATCTTCTATATCATGAAGGAGGGAAATCATCCTTGTTCTCCATAGAAATTTGTGATCAATCTCCATTTAATGCCTGGAGTTCATAGGAGTGAGTTCTTGGCCTTCTACAATATTTGCGTGGAAACTTGACCAACAGGGTTTTTAAGTTAACTAGAAAGATGAATTCAAAAGTGTGTTCTGAGCCCCTATACGAGCTCCATAAAGAAGAGACATGACATTTGCACTTCATTACATATCTTTATTACTGTCTCAAGCATAAGTGCACAGCTCTACACAATGTTTTTTGCTGAAGAAATGAAAGGAGTAGCAAACCTATTCTTTTTGAACAAAATTTATTAGAATGTGAAAGGCATGGTGAGAAAAGATACTTTTCCCTCTTTCCTTTTACCATGCTGAAACATCTTCCCTTGTATGTTTGACTTCTGTGGTTTAGGAGAAATGCAGCATGCAGAAGAGAATACTGGAGAGGCAAAATCCATCTGAAATTCCTTAGCAAATCCAAATATTCCATCTATTTTCCCAATAAAAAATGAAATAAAATAAAAAAAATAAAAAAATATAGATCATCTCATCAACTCCAAGCCTGTTAATAATTAAAAACCAGTTGTGGAATATTCACGCAATACTACAATGAACTGATGCTGAGCACTATTCCATGAACAGTTCTGATTTCATTTGTGTTTTTTTCACCTGTCATAAATCTGTTAAACTACATGCTGCTAATCCTGCTTTTTTATTATTTACAATTTTTTGTTATTGAAGTGTCTGAATGTTTCAAAAGTTGGACTCCCTGTTGTGCTAGGTGCAGTATATACAAGTAGTAAATAACACCCTGCTCACAAAGAGAGTATTACAAAGTTGTACATTAACATCCAAGAAGAGCTTCTCTGAAACTGTAGAAATAACAGAAGAAATCAGAGCTGTTGCGAAAAACAAAACAGTTAATATAGAGTAATTAATTCAGATTTGCTCACAGGATATTTCTGTGGGAGAAGAAAGAGCAAACTTTTACTCAAATATATGGAAATATTGAGATTTTACTTATCACATATAACCAAAAATCTGCAATCAGCATGTCTAGTGGCGTAATGAGAACAGTTCATGGATGAAGAAAAACTGGTAGAAGCTGAAGAGAGGTAAGGATGATGTCAGACTGAAAACATAGTAGAGGACATTTTGAAGAGCTGTAGAGAAAGCACTATTTTCTTTATTTGAATGGTAAGGGCAAAAACTTCTGCGCAATAGCAGCTGGGAGAGAGGATTGAGAACATGTGTGAGAAACGGCCTGCAGACAGCAAGGACAGTGAACAAGGAGAGGGAGGAGGTGCTCCAGGCAGTGGAGCAGAGTCTGCAGCCCATGATGAAGACCCATAGAAATCCATAATGGAGCTGATAACCACCCTGAAACCTGCAGCACACGGAAAGCCCATGCTGGAGTAGGCTCATGGCAGGAAAGTGCAGCCTGCAGAAAGAAATTCACTCAGGAGCCGGTTTTACTGACAGGCTTGTGACCCCGTGGGGAACTCACAATGGGCCAGTCTGTTCCTGAAGGACCTCATCCTGTGCGAGAGACACACTCTTGAGCCTTTCCTGAGGAACTGCAGCCCATGGGATGTACCCATGTTGGAGAAATTCATGAAGGGCCATATCCTGTGAGTGAGACCCCATGCTGGAGTAGGGGAAGAACATAAGGAGAAAGAAGCAGCAGAGGCAAAGAGTTATGAACTGATTGCAGCTCCCATTCCCCATCACTCTGGACTGCTGGCAGGGAGGAGACAGAGAATTCGGGAATGACATTGAGCCCAGGAAAAAGGGAGGGATGGGGGAAAGGTGTGTATGTATTTGTTCTTATTTCCTGTTATCCTGTTCTTCTATTAATCATTATTAAATTGAACTAATTTCCCCAAGCTGAGTCTATTTTGCCTATGAGGGTATTTCATGGGTGATCTCCCTGTCCTTATCTCAACCCACAAGCTTTTCATTGTATTTTTCTCCCCCTGTCCTGTTCAGAAGGGGGATGATACAGCAGCCTGGTGGGAACCTTGATGGTCAGCCAAGGTCAACCCACTGCAACATCTACAGTTAATCCTAAACTAGATAATTAGCAACCTTCATTGATTATAGTATCAGTGATGTAGTTATATTAATCTTTTGGTGCAGTTAGCTGCCTTTAGCTTGATTATGGAAGTCCATCTGATCAGAAAATAGCCTGACTTCACTGATTCAGACATGTCACTTTTCATCTGGAATGTTGTAACTCCGTATAGGCACACATAACATCTTTAATGCTTAGGAAGTTCCAACTAGTGTAAAATACTCCAGCACCTTTTCTCCACAGCACAAGCAATCACAGAAATTGTTTTATCTTTTCTGTGTTATTTTGCCTTCTCATAGATTATCAAATCGACTCAAGGTCTTTGTTCTTATCATGAAAGCTCTCCATGACCTGGGCCAAGGCTATCTAACACTGTAAGCAAAATCTATGAGAGAAACAGCATTTCTCTGGTACAGTGGAAATTTGTACAGTGAAGAGGATTATTTGTGCAGTAAACAGAATTTTATACCAGCTGATAGGACTGTGGAGTAAACTCTTTAGACAGTTGACATTTCACCAGTTCTAGTGCCTTCTAGACAAGTTACAGTATTACTTCTATATCCAAACAAGTTTTTATGTTCTGTTTCTATGTGAAAGCTGCTAAAGGATTGTCTTTGTGACTGAAACATATAAGGGGAAAAAAAAGATGTGACAAACATTACTCCACAGTTCTTTTTTTTACCTGTTCTTTTAGTGGTAGGATAATAAAAATAGAATCAAAGTATTTGGTTCAATGAAATTATGAGAGCTGAAGTAGAAATAACTGAATTCTGAAGACGACTAGTAAGCAATAGCTAACCAGACTAAAAGGCAACAATTCAATGCAGAATTTAGCACATGTATGATGTTTATTTTAGTGGATTTGATCACACAGTTTGATTGCATTGTGATCCTGAGGCAGTAAAAACACTTATGCATATGCTTAGAGAATGTATTTTCCTAAGATATATGTGTTCAGCTGAACACCTTGATGTTACATGCTCAGAATTAAGGATGTGCTCAAATCTTTTTGCTACAGATGAATGACCTAATCGTTTTTAGCAGAGAACATAGGAGTTTTGCACAATGAAAATAAATGAAAATGAGTTTTGCACAATGAAAATAAACAAGTTTTTAATACTTTGATACCACCAATAAAATTACTGCACAAATTTTAAATTCAAAATATTGCAGGTTTTGCTGCTAGTGGTTTTATGCACAGATTAAATGTCCAACGTTTTTTACACACATGGGTTTTATGTAAGCATTGATTATTGTATTCATAAAAATATAATGTCTATGAAGATTCAGTTACTGTAACAAATAGTACAGAGCAGTTTTGTGACAAACAATTGCTAACTGAAACCATCTACTAACAGTACTGTATACTATGAACCATTTTTAGTGAGTCCCAGCTGGTTTATTTTATCTCACAAAGACAGAGAAGATTATTCCTGGCTTCTGGAAGGCTTGTTATCAGATAACATATTTGATGGATCTTAAGGTCTGTTTCAATAATTCTACTGACAAGCCCAGCTTGGGAGAATAAGTGAACAAACTCATTTGAACAGCTATTGTTGTTCTTGTGTCTTCTGTTTCTGTAGAAATCACTCCCTCAAATTTATTGCAGTAAATTTCTTATTTATAATCTGATTTATTTTTAAACAATTTTGATAACATTTTCCCATAAACATTTGTCCACAGCTTTCCCTCAACCATATCCACTCTCAGTTTAATCATAAGACTGTGTGCTACAGCAATTAATGTCTCCTCTACTGTATGATAATTTGGCAGATTTTATACATCTCTTGAGAGCATTATAAAAATATATACAAAATTTAAAAAAAAAATTGTCATAGTTTAGGAATGGTATTCTCCAATTTAGTACTCTTGCTAAAACCACACTACCACTTGCTACCCCTCCCCCCCCCACCAAACTGAAAGCACAGAAGCAAAGATCACCCCCCTTCTGCCAAAAATTAACTCTGTCCTGGCCAGAATCAGGACATTATCCACTCCTTATTCTATGCCACCTACTTCCTGCCCAGATCATACACCTTCCAATGATAGATAGAGAGATAGATAGTTAGATACATACATACATACATACATACATACATAGTCATATAGATATATAAGCACAGGTATAATCTCCATAGTCAATGACTGTCCCTCCAAGATGTCCTCTGAATTTATTTAGTCCGTGACTGTAGGTTCTATCCATCCTAGATGTCTTCCAGGACAGGAGGGCTGTTGTGCTGTTGGCTGGTTGCAAGCTGCATCAGCAGCTCACGACTGCTGTGTCTGGGGCAGCCCATCCTCACTGTCCCTGGTAGTTATAGCATACAGTGCCAGTGTCATTCAACAACCAATATTATACAATTCAACCATACAGACTGTTCTCACCCAAAAATCAAGTTCCCTAGATGTACCCATCCCTCTGCAATATCCACCAAGCACAACTTGGTCCTTGAGCAAAAACAATCCAATGGATGAGTTTGCCTTTCCTTGAGGCAGGACTAATCCCAACTGTCTTCTCTAGCACATTTCTCATATGCACCATGGGAACTTTATCCCCTTCTATGGTATGTAAGGGTTCTGATTGGGCAGGGCTGGTTCAATTGGCCTTCGTTAAATGTAGATCCCAGTGAAGGCCCACCACTCTCTGCTTTAAATGTGTTTTTTAACAGTCTGCAGGAACATTCAATTTTCCCAGAGGCTAGTGCATGATAGGGAATATGATATACCCACTCAGCGCTGTGCTCTCTGGCCCAGGTGTGTATGAGGGACTGGAAACTGCAGCAGCGTTTACCCTTGAAGAATTTTTTGTGGTGATTTTTACTTGCAAACTTTAAAGCATTAAGTTAAAATAAGGTACTTGACTAACTGTAAAGCAACATTCTATCAAATTTTTATTTATTTCACAAAGAATTGACTTAGAAAACTCTAACCCATCCAACTTAAAGTTACACAGACTTTGAGAAGAGGAAGTTAAGGGAAGAAAAAAGAGACAGAGAGACAGAAAACACATACATAGCTACCATCTCAGCTGCTTTAGGATCCAAGACAATAGAGATGTGACTACACGTACCTTTATGTAACTGCTTTTAGCTGCTCTGGTCTCTTGAGGCCCTTCCCTGCCAGGTAGGACTTTCAGTGTGCCAGTGGCTAATAGCCATTCTGGGGCTGGACTAGAGGCTCCAGGGGGTGTGATGTGGAGCAGTGCACCATCCCACATTGGCAGAACTTGCCCTACCTTTCACCTCTACATATGTTATTTGTTTTGATCCAGTAATCATTTTTTCCAGTCACTCTCAGTGCATACCCTCTCACTTGAGCAGGGGAGAACTTGCTCCTAATAGCAGAGACTCTGGTCTGTACTGACAGACCTTCTTTAAATTGCTGGAGGTCCTTGAACAGTCCTTCCACAGACAAGATGCAGGCACATAGGGGAAAGAGATACTTTCTTCATATAGCCAGAGTTAGGTAACCAAATTATCCAGTCTTTATTCTACTCCTTTCCGTGACTTCAATGCCAATGAGTTGGTGTACAGCGATGGCATGCACCATAGGAATTTAGGAATTTCCACCACATGATTTGTGTACGTTGGACTTCATCTGGATTTTTGGGGGATTGCTTGTTATTTGAATTCTTATAGAGTACCTCCAGCACAAATAATTCTCTCAGGTACTGGATACCTCACTCCATTGTGTTCGACTTGATTTGTGTGTTAAAAGATCACTCTTGAAAAGATACCTTTGCCTCGTGTTTGACAGTACTCACATCCAGAGGCTGAGTTTCCATTCTTTTCCCAATCCCCTAGTCTAATGTTTGCATCCTGGCACAGGGGTGTCAATTGCTTGGCTTCACTACCATCTAGTTTTGCATCGTGGGCCACCATATACCAGCATCAGAGTATCCAGGTAACCAAGGGCTCACCCAACTGGAGGCTGATATATTTTAGCATATCTTGCAGCTCACCCACGGATAGGGATTGGGTAATTATCTCTGGCTCTGCCTCTTCCTTCTGTTGGGAGGGCCCGACTTCCTCTTCATCCCTCACTAAGTGAACTGATTTTGTCTTGGATTTCTTCTTCTGTACAGGGGCAACTGCTACAGGCACAGGTTGTTCTTCTGGTTCAGCTGTAGTTTGAGTGGCCATAGTGCCTGTTGGTATGCTTTCCCCCTCCTCCCCCTGAGGGTGCTGTCTAGTACTGAACAATGTCCAATAAATAGGACTCAGAGCCCACTACATTGCATAACTTTGCACCTCTCTGGAACTGCTGCAGCGTTTTTTTTTTTTTTTTCAAATATTCTGTCGCTTTATCAGGGTCCTGTAGTTCTTCAGGAGTGAACTTCCAAACCATTGGGACAGTAGTCCTTCAAAATCTGTCCCATTTTCTCCCACCTTCCATGCCACTCATGACTATCAAGCCTTGGGGCAGATCTCTGAAGGACCTTCCTAGAAATCTCTTTCTTGACTCTAAGCATGATGTGGACCTCACTGAGGAGACCTGGCAGACCTAGGAATAAGAGCATGCTTTCTTCCAAAGGGAATTCAGAATTTTCAAAAGCTGTTTTAGCAGGACTGAAAGAGGAAAAGAGGATGAAAGGTTGAGGAAAACCACGCCCTCCTGTTCCCCTCACAGGCTGGGTACAATTATTAATGAATTCACAGAAGTAGCACCCAAGGCCAGACCTGGAGAGCAATACTAAAAATATATCCCAAATGACCCCCACTGCCCTTGATATTATCATGTCATAAACTGATATCCCACAGTACAGCAACAAGGCAATCCTGCTCTCTCTCCCTGCTCTGAAGATCACCATGGGATATATACAGGATTAGGTACCACCTCACATGAACAGACCAAGCAACATTGTGACCACTAGCTCTGTACCTAAAGCAGCAAATGCTTAGGTGAAATTTATTTCCAACCCACTCTGGGCAGATCTCTTGTTATCTCAAACCTTCGTGTCCCACAATGGGCACCATTTAAGGCTGTCCTGGTTTAGGAATGCTGTTCTCCAATTTAGTAGCCCCACTAAAACTGCACTGCCGCTCATTACCTCTCCAACTGAAAGCACCAAAGGAAAAAGTCATGGGCTGAGATAAGAACAATTTACTGGAAAAAGCAAGGAGACAAAAAAAGTAACAGCAAAAATATTAGTAACAAAAAGTGTAAGATAAAGAAACAATTTATGCAGAAAACCCATGAGAGTGCCAGCTGGCTGTTTCCCCCACTGGAAGGAATGCCCTTCTCCTTGGAAGTGAGTCCCTAACTCTCACCTTTGGTAATGACCTGAGGTGGTATAAAATAATCTCCTAGCCACTCCCTCTCAGCCACACTCCTTCCCTGCTACAATCAAAAAACTAACTCCATCCTGGCGGGGATCAGGACAAATATTTTGGATGCTTCAAATGTAAATTGAAATAGAAATTACAATATGTCATAAGTAATACAGGTGAGCAAATGGACTATTGGATAAGCACCTTCAGTTTCTTGACCAAATTATTTTCCACTTTTCACTTTGAGCAGAAGCCGTTTAGGGATAAGGAAATGCAAAAAGTCCTGAGCCTCATGTCTCCTTACAGCTTTTTTGTGGGTCCTGGGGCACTATGAATAATATCTAGACAGGCCACAGAGACAGAGAAATCTTTAGTGACAACAGGCACTCTCTGTGAGAAAAACCTAATTTGGAGTATGAGCTATAAGATGGTGTACAGGTGGCCTCTGCCATCTTCCATTGTCTGTTCTTATTCTCTTCTGCTCAGCAGGAGATACCTAGGGCAAACAGGAAAAATTTCCAAATGTGCCATGCACTTTCACTAAGAAAAGAAATAAAGCCACAGAAATATGCCATTCACAGAATATTTCACATTCTATTAAACCCTATACCCAACCCAGTTCATAGATCATTTGAGCTGCTTGACCAAACCCTTGGTTTACTAGCAGAAAATAATTCAGTCTTAGTATGTTCTGGTTCCTAACATAGAGGTTGTGGAGCGTGTTATTTGCATCACATTTCAGAACTGTTGTTATTTCAGCTACCTTTTAATTTCTGTAAGTATGAGCCTATTTCCATTGTTAAGTTGATTTTCTTTCATGGTAAGCAGATCATGAAGACAGCATGAGGAAAAGTCAACCTATATAGTATGAAAAGAAATAAACTACCTTTAGGCAAAAAATTTTTACACAATTGCACCACCAGTTTTGAAAGATCAGTGGTGAGAAAACAGTATTTAAGCAATGTTCCATGGAAACAGTGATGGCAGCGATATCTTATCAAGTAAGGAAATCGATATAACTGATTGGGGATCCAAAAAAGATAGTGAAGAGGGTCATCAGCTTACAAACAGCCTGCAGAGAGTAAGGAAGTGACTGACACTACACATATTTGAAAAGAGTGAGTGAGTAAAAGTCTGTGGGCAATATCCAGCTGCACATTGTCTTACCGAGATAGAGAAAAACCCAAAAGACGTTCTCACTTTAAGAGAATATTTTTTTTTTTTTTTTAACAGAAAAGAATAAACTGGTAGATCTCAATAACTTAATAACTTTTTTTAAAGATTAACCATTCTCTGGGATTGCAGCAAAATACATATGCTTATGCACAGCTGACATATTTACTTTTTAATTTGGGGCGGGGTATTTGAATTTTTTTAACTGTTCCTATCCCAATACTTCTTACCATACTCACAGCAAGAATTCATGGTTGACTGATGACAGTAGAATACACACTATCCTTAATTCACAGCAAATATTAAATAAAAAATGCACAGCTTCCTTATGGAACAAAAAGCTGAAATAACAGAGGTGGTACTATGCAGTTCTTGAGCTGTGAAAGACCTTCCTTGCCTTTCATACACCTAAGTTATGAACAGAACTCTCATTGGGTCTAGAAAAGGAAGGAGCTGAATGTAAATTACAAATCTACTTTTCTAAGAAAGCTGCAGGCATGTATAAGCCAGACATCAGGACACAGATGCTCAGAATTATACAGGAAGATACTTTGCAGTACAACCTGGTAAGAAGCTGGAGAATAAAAAATACTAGACAATTTTCTGGATAGAAAAAAATTCTCGAGATTATAAATAAGGATCCTCCTTCCATTTAGTTCATAATAACTTCAGGCTTTTCTGAACTTCTTCAGTAGTATGTAAACACTAGTGATGTATTCATCACTTGCTTTCAACCAATATATAAACCAGCAGACAAAGACATAAAAAACTGATCAGTGAAAATCAGGCAAATATACAGGGGTGCAAAGGAAAATTTTGTAATTAAAGGAGGAAAAGGGTGAGTTGCAGTCTTTCCCGTATTAGATACCCGTTTCCTGACTTGACAAGCAAAAGAAAGAAGGCTCAGAGAAATATTTCTTCTAGAATTATTACACGTCAAAAATATTTTAATATGTGGGCAAATGTTCTTGTCTTTTTTTTTTTTTTTTAATTTTACTTTAGAAAAATACTGAGAGTGAGGAATGGTGGAGGAAGAGAATGAGAGGTCACTAACACAGAAAGAATTGAAAGGTTAAGATCTGTCAGAAACACCCAAAATTAAATCATCTGCTCCTACTCAGACCAAGAATTTAAATCTTCTCCCAGGTGAATGTTTTGAGTGGAGGCTGTCATCAGTTCTTAGGTTGAGAATGAAGATAATATAGTTAGCATAAATAAATTACAATTTTGTAGTCCATAGAGGTAAAAAAGTTTTAAATTACACATTTAAAACAAACAAACAAACAAACAAACAAACAAAACAAAACAACAAAAACCCCAAGAAATTAATTTAATTACAAAAACTTTTTTAAAAAATTTGATAGTGTCTTGATCTTCTAATAGCCATATTTTTTCTATTAAAATCAAGCATTTCCTACAAAAGAAACCCTTACCACAAACTGTTTACAATTCATTATGTGAGTCTTACTCTGTGGTCTTATTTATCTTTAAATCTTTTCCCTTCTTTAATCTATTTTCTTTTTTGTTTTTTTTTTTGGTCACTCTATGTACTTTATGCAATATCTTAACACAACTTTGTTAAGTGAGTATATTAGTGTTTGCTATTCCTTAGTCTTATGCGCTGCCCTGAGGTGCTATACACACTTCTATACATCTTTGTAAAATCAAATCTCATCATTCTTATCTGGCAAACAAAGTACATAGTCAGGAAAAGTAAACAGGTAAATACTCTATGATAAGAAAGCAGATAGTGTAGAGACAGTAATGATACTGTACTCTTACAGATACATCTGGGTTTGGTTTTTTTTACAGTATCATAGATGCACTTATAATTTTGGCATTTACTTCTTTCTAAAAGTACTTTCTCGAGATTACTACTTCTAATGACACATTGAAATAAGTCACCACACCACTTCACAAAAAAGTCCAAACTCTCTTTGCAGTTCCTCCATTTTCATAGAAGAGAACAGGTAAGCAGTCAGTAAATACACAGCAGAGTTACCTAAGTACAGATGAAACATTTTGCTGAAGTCAATTCCAGGTCAGAGCTGCAGATGGGACAGGAGACCTGAGGCCTGCACATGGATTCTGGATGAACTCAAGGCCTGGGGTTGGGTTTGAAGGATCTGGGAATGTGCGTGCTTGCAGACCAAGGAAGTGCAGGGATACATACACCCTTCAATGATGTATGAAGTGCCTCACTAGTGGCCTCTATTTAACAGAACAAGAAGGAGAAATCTCTTGGGTCTTAACAAAAAGACTTTCCTATTTACTCATCATGATTTTAAAAAATTGATCAAAGGACTTGAACATTTTGTAAATGAGGTTATATGGTAATGCAATAGATAAAGACAAAGGCATAATTTGTGTTAATACATATTTTTAATATAAATTACAGTTGCAGCCTGACATGCAAATTGACTTCAGCGGCTCTGTTTTGCTTTGAGCCTGAGGCAATAACAGTTTTGCTTCAGAAGAATAGTCCCTCTGTGTGTCCAGCCACTGGGTTGCGCGGAGCGTTATTGTTGATTTGTTCTTTCCCTTGTACCCCAGTGCGGCTCCTTGGAGGCTAACATGGCACAGCTGTTTTCTGAGCCTGCTTGTACTCCTCACCTCGGAACCTAAGAACTGGGAGAATTTGAAAAACACAAAGCTCATCAAAAGGCAGGGAAGGTAAGCAGTGACAGTCACTCACTGGGTTTTCTGTTCACTGGTTTCTTTGTGGGAGATACCTGTGATTGGAGATTGGCAATGTCCAGCCCCTAAAAAACATTGTATCGCAATGTCTCTAACTTTGCCTTGTAGTGATGTTTCAAGTAACACATCAGATTTTATGCTCTTCTAGTGAAAATAGAGATTTGCTAGAGTTTTTATTTACTTTAATCATAAACTGTGATAAATGTGTATTAGCATATATTGCCTTAAAAGACAGGAAATATGTATTATATAATCATCAAAGATGAGCTCACCAGGATTGTGATGAGATATGCCTTAAAGCGTCCATTTAGATAGTGTAAATTGTGTAAATGAAGACAATTATCACTGTAGCTAGCTAATGATAACTAAGTAAAAGCTTATGCTGTTGTATGACAACTTTCTTCTGACTAGTAATAGTTATTCTTTTATTATTTCATTAAATTGAATTGAAGGGATTTGCTGATATGATTCAATATTAGTCTTCTAATTTACATTTGCTTTGCAAAACTATCATGAAAATTTACCAGTAGAGGAAAAAATCCATTAACACTACTCTTTACAATAGTAAGCAATAAAAATTATAATACTTAGATATTTTAATGAACTGCCAAAGACAGCCCTTTTAGCCTGAATGACTGAAATTTGAAAAAGCAGATTTAGTCAGTACTTTTTTAAAAGTCAAGGCAGTCTCCAGGAAAATTTCAGACACAGATTTCAAGTACTGCAAAGTCATGACAGTTTTTGTTATGAATTTTGAGTCTTTTTTAAACTACCCAAGACTGAAAGCAAACACTGGAAAATTAAGAAATAAATTAAAATAAGCTATAAAATGCATTGGATCTCAAGGATCCCAAATGAAATTAAACAGTGGTTTGGCATCAAGGATTCTTAGGGACTCCTGCCACTACTGATTGTGGCAATGTCTGAGCCAAACACATCTGTAAGTTCAAGTAGGGGATCCCATGGCTGCAATCGTGTACTTTGAAGTCCAGCTTGGCTTTCTGCAGTTTTGTATTTATTCAGACCGTAAGCTGCAAGAATGCAGTTCTCTGCAAAAATTACTTTATTTGAGGTAGCAGTCACACATGCTGGAAGAAATACAGGACAGTTACACCATTTTGATAATTTCAAAGTTTATTCCTAAATACTCAGTGGCTGGAGATGCAAAAGACCTTTTGGTTTATCAAATCCATCTCTTGCCAAGCAGGTATTTACCTGGAGGAGATATCCATTACCTGATTATACAAAATGAGAACTCATACATGCTGTCAGGATTCATGTATACATGTCCACATAGGTCAACCCCAGCAGACACACAGCACCAACATCCTCATCTTGCTTCCCCTCTCTGGCTGAGCAGGATGGAGGTTCACAGGTAAGAACAGACATACTCAGAGGTGAATATACACATGCACACAGGTGCAGTGTGCTTCCCACCAGCAGCTGGGCTCAGACACCCAGTCCATCCAGTAGCTGCTCCTGGATCCCAGCCTCCCCAGTTGCTTGAACCTGGGCATGTGAACCCCTGACACCACAGCCCTACTCTGCTTGCTGGTGCTTGGACCTGTACACACACACACACACACACACACACACACACACACACAGTCTTACAGCATGCGCAGAGCTGAGCAACAGTCTTCTGACCCCTGTAAAGCCACAGCCCCAGAGCTGCTTCCTCACAGGCTCAGCCAGGAGTTTTACTTTAAAATTTATGTATAGGGTTCTTTAATACCTCGAGAGAGTGTTAAAAGAATAAGCCATAGACTTGCTTCCAAGAAGTACTTCTATTAATTTAGGGGAGAAACTAAGGGAATTTGGCAAAACTTCAAAATAGCACCACACAAGCTAGACTAAATGTTCCACCACAATACTGGCCCAGCACATTATAATCCATAACACTTAAGTCAAAATCCAATCCCTCAAGCTCCAAGCCACCCAAAGAATCAAAAAGGAGCAATGAAAGAGGAGTAGGGGGAGCAAGAAGAGAGAAGGAGAAAGAGGGAGGGACAGACAACATAGCTACCATTGGAACCTTGTGGAAGACTAGCTCTTACACATCCTCATGGCAGGGCCATCACCAGACGCTCTGGTCCCTGTGGCTGACACCACGGGGGGCATCTCTGCTACTCTGGGGTTCCAGGCCAGGGTGAGGGGCAGTGTCCTCACTGTCCCTGCCAATCTGAGCCTGGTTTAGGTGCTCCAGGAGGTATGGTGTGTTATAGCTTTCACAGGCTGTTTGTGACCCACAGGTACTTCAGGGCTTCCCCATGTGGGCTCCAGGGGCCTCCCTTATACACACACACACACACACTCTCCACTAGGTGGTTCCGGACCAATAATTACTAATCTGGTGTCCAACAGCCCCCAGAAGACACCCTGCCAGCAGTCACACACTCACCCATACACCTGTGCTGTCACTGTACTGCACTGCAGCCAGATGGGCTCTTTCTCTTGTCCCCTAGCTGGAGCTGGCACAGTGTGTCACTGATGGGGGTATTCCCGGCCACTGGCCCCCAGGCACATGGTCCAGCCCAGCTGGTGGCACCCCGAGCCACACTTGCTCCAGGCTGACAACACCCATCCATGGGCCCCTGTGGGGGGCATGGCCAGATAGATTGCTATTTACATACTCAGCTGTTTGTCCCATCACACCTCTATTTTCTCACAGTTGTTCCTCCTCAAATCATCTAAAACCATCCTCTTCTCCACTGCTAGTTTCTTCCCTAACCATCCCATAGTAAGAGTTATGCAATCCCAAAATGTTCTTCCCCGGCATCCCATAATACATCCCACATGCCAGGCAGCAAGTCCCTGGTCTGGAGGGGGAAATGGAGCTGCTCCTATTGGCCCTATCATGATGGGTGTCATATCTGGACACTGGGGCTAAGCCTTTCCATTCCTGGGACAGCCTTTAGTTTGGGTTTCCACCTGTACTGTGCTCCTCTGGGCTTGTGGAGATGGGGCTGTGATGGACTCATGACTTCTGGGAGGGGAGCTGTGGCAGGGTTCTGTTTGAGCTGCCCCATCTTCCATTGTCTCTGTTCTCCTTTGTGGATGTGTAGACAAATTTTTACACATATGACATGATATAACACAATATTTGATATTTATAATGTTTATTTTTTAAATAAATATTATATGTAGAAACTAATCATTTTGCAGAAATGCAACTTAGCACAAACCTCTTTCATTCAATATCTTTTTTATTAATGCTAGGGAAAACACAACTTCAAAGGATAGTCAGCCTGAAGAAGAAGCAACTCAAGATATTTCTTTTTGATTGGGTATGAAAATTGCAAACTTAATCACACAAATATCCTATAATTATCGTCAGTCATAAAATGTACTGTATTTTTCCTACTGAGATCCAAACCAGAGAATCTGTTTTAATCAGTTCTCTACACTCTCAAATATTTTCTGTGCTGCTTTATTACTAATGCCGCTTCTTTCAGAAACTGTGTGCCCCTGAGGCTCTGCCAACTTTTAAAAGATGTTTTGACAGCATGGTTCAAAGATGAGAATTAGGGGAAATTCTCATTAATTTCAAGGATGTCAGCTAAAATGTCTGGAATTAATCCAGTAGCTGGTTGCAGACAGTGGGTTATAACATCCCTTGTAAGATCCCTTGAAAACACCTGAACTGCAGGAAAACTTATTTGTGTCTGATGCACATCTGTGGCCACATGTCACCACCAAAGCCTTTGTGAAAATCCATATAGAAAACAGTCATGGAGATGAGGAATAATTTTCAAAGGCATCCATATTTTTTTTAGATGTGATTTTTCTCTCACAATAAAAACTCTTGAAGGTAAACACCATGTGTCCAGCTAGCTGCAAACACAATATTACATTCTCACACAATAAAACCAGAATCTCTTCAAAAATAATTTTTTCCCTATCAGCCACCAAGAAGTCATGTTACTGAATCCAGTAAATCTACTGACATTCTCCGGAGAGCTCTTCATGGAAGCCAGCAAAATATAATCTTCAACAACCATCTCTGTCTAAGCTTCCTCCTGCCCTTAATGTACTTCTCCTTTGAGGCCAACA
This sequence comes from Empidonax traillii, assembly GCF_003031625.1. Classification (NCBI taxonomy): domain Eukaryota; kingdom Metazoa; phylum Chordata; class Aves; order Passeriformes; family Tyrannidae; genus Empidonax; species Empidonax traillii. The sequence continues at coordinate 349,115 of NW_020955803.1, forward strand.
TCAGGTAGTACATCCCTGTTCCCTGGTGCTGAACTCATTGAATCTTGTTTATTTTCATTGCCATCTTATAAACTTCTATCAATCTTATCATGACACTTTGAAATCCACTAAAATATTTTTCTGAACTGTTCACACAAAATGAGGGTGGGAGGCATCGTTATTTTAATGTTTCCTTTTTGTTGTTTGGCCATTGGGCTTTTTTGTAAATCTCATTTTTTTCTCACCAGATTTTTTTTTCCTTTACAGAAATGGATACTGAAGATAGCTAAATTTAGATAAATTTCATTATCTGAAAGTAATATTAAAATGTCCCCTCGGAACTGATATAACTTTAATTGCTAAAAGAAATGCAAAATAACCTCCTGGAGATGCCTCTTCTCTTCATGGCACAGCATGGACACTCTTAGCAGGAGAATCTCTGTTTTCAGGGGCATCAACAGAGAAATCTGGCAAATATTCTGTGTTCTCTACCTGCTCTTTTCTAACCAAAGAGTTGTACACGCACTGTCATCCAAGTGCATATGAATGTAAGGACTTATAAGTTCATGAATTAGTAAGGGCAACATATGAAAGCGTTTGTGAAAAAAGCATAAATACAACATAGAGGAGAGGATAACAGATGAGTTTCATTCACAGGGTATAAGCTTGATTATGTCATAGTTGCATGTACATATCTCCGAATTCTAAGTCCTATTTTTATAAAATACGCAAATCCTAGATTTTACAAGATATTGAATGCCCGTCACATTAAATGTTTGTTTACAAGACTTTCTTTCCTATAAATTATTCTAAGGGACTGTAATCTGGTTCCCAGGTTATGATAGCCCATGACTTCATCTGTATCTCCACTTGAGAGCTGGACTATCGCTTTCTTCAAAAATACTGTCACTTAATTTGCATAAAACCCCATAAAGATATATCAATATTGTTAATATATCAAAACAGTTACTGGGATCAGACCTGAATTTGGATAGGTGTGGTGTTTCTCTGTAAAGATTACAAAGTACTTGAATACAGCAGCATAAAGCTGTATTTATGTTATTAGGACATCCTCATATTGCAAATACTGATCGTATTCAACATTACAAATAAGAAACTAAAAATGTATTTCTTTTATATGCATTCAAAATGCAACCTGTGTAATCAGGAAACTGGCTCTGTGTCAGTCTGTGATAGTGCACTATTTGGCAAGAAGGAAGCTTCAGGAAATATTCCACAATTTCACAAATGTGAATGGATGAAAGTGAAAATTTAAAATACATTCTGTTAATCAAGTATGTGCCTTTAGGATGTAATTTGACAAACTTTTTACTCTTTTCTTTCCTCTTTTTTTTTTTTATTTACATTTGACTCAATGTAAGCCCTAATAAAGTCCAATTAAATCCATTCATATAATGTAGAAGACTGCAGTTTGTGTGAGATTTGAAGGAAAAGTAAAAAAGATTACTTAAAATAACGTAAAATTCAGCTGTGCTACAAATAGGAGCCAAAGAAATTAATAATCAGCAAAAATGAGTCCTGCTTGTAATTCAGCAAGAAGACTACATTAAAATAGTTAATATCTTAGAGGAAAAAAAATGAAGTCAAGAAATCCAGAAATAATTTACATGAATTTCCCATAAAGACATATCTGAACATTCATATTTCAAACCACACCTAATACTCCCAGTGCTTTTCTGAACTTGCTTGTTCAAAGGCTCTGCATGTTCAATGTTTTCTCATATCAAAGATTGTTCTGGAAAGAAGTTGGCAGGATTCACATTGATTCCTTTTAGAAGTATGAATGCCATTTATTAGAATAGCTTTTGAAATTAATTGCTTGCAGCATTTGGGTGAATGGTGCATTTGTGGCTGATGTAAATCATTCATTTTTCACTTGCTTAGTTTCAAACGTTTTTCAAGATGGCTGCAATAGATTGCTCAAACTCCAAAATATATAGTAATGGTGGTGTAGCTAATAAAAGTAATATTATGTGTTGGAATACCATTAATAGAAAACCCAACAGCTAGTGTCACTTACCGATTAAACAAGACGGGAAGAATCTCCACATTGGAAGAGAATTATCTGAGAAATTGCATTGAGTAAACAATCCTGAACTGGTTTTGGCAACCTACAATTAGTCAACAACTCATGATCATTAATCATGCCTGAGGAGATAGAAATTTGTTAAGAAAACACTTTGCATTCTTTTTCTAAAAAAGTTTAGAAACTATACTGTCAGCCTTCTTATCCTCTCATCATAAACAATTAGTTGGTCCTACACATGGCGCACTTTTGTACTGAAAGCACTTCTATACTGTCAATCCAGACAGTTTCCTGATTTTTATTCCTAAAATATATTACAGGTGCAGAATGTTTGTGCACAGAACTATAATTCAACTGGGGCTGCAAATATACATGTGAACTTGTTATGGGACAAATCAAATCTATAAATGTAGCAAAAGCATGTTATAGTTTAAATAAATCCAGTCTTTTCATTCTTACAATCAGTGGAAACACCAGAAATTGTGGATTTGGTCCCTTATAAGTGTCTCGTATATAGAGTGAAGTCACTACAAAAAGAAAATCACTCTTGAACCAAAAGTGAAGGCTTTGTCTGCCTTAGGAAGAAGTGCAGTCAAGTCACTGCAAATCTGTAGAAAAAAACAGCAATTAGGGCTTTTCATTTACGCTACATGACTTTCAGGGGTTGCCACTTTAGAGTAATGTGGTTGTGACCCTTTGAACTGGCTTCCTGCGTGTAGCTGGATCACAGGCTTGTATTTCAGTGTGAACCAACAGACAAGAGCTAGAAGTGACTGGGAGAGTCACTTGAAAAATGCACTTCTGATCTGAGGACAAAATTCTGTTGCAAATACACTCTTAATGCTTCAGAAGACAGAACCCACCAGAAGAAGGGCATCTTCATTTGATTCGCACCTTTGACGCACCTGAATTGGTAGACCCTTCAAAAAGACAGAACAAACCCCTTCAGAGAAGGAGCGTTAGTTCTTGTTTACCAGGCCAATTTCACTTTGCATGCCTAATTAAAGATGAACCAAACTAGGGGTTGGATTTAAGATCACTCACTTCTTAGGTGAGGATGGTAAATTAAATATGCATTATGCAAGGTCATTCTTTGTTCATATGAACCAAGTAGAAAGTAGGTCTCTTTACTTTTTTTTTTTTTTTTTAAATGTTCTAACCAGGCCACAGAATTACTCCCAATAAATATTTCATTACACTACACAAGGTGAATTTTCTTCAATAGGATAGACTGAGAGCAACTCACTGCAGAACACCTGAAAAAATAGTACTTATGCTCCTCAGACTTAATCTACAGCACCAGCAAGAGGAGAGAATTGTGTTCCCAATTTCAGGTACGGAGCATAATTTAATGGCTTGACCACTTTACTGCCACAATGGAGGTGGACTCAAATTCCCTTAAGCAGAAAATGATTTATTTCCAAGTTTCCTCTGCAGATACCTTCCAAAAAGGAAGGTGCTTCCTGCTTCTCTGCAGCTGTGTACACCTAATGCTCCATTTCTTTCCACATGCTTCTCAGTGTGATAGATGTAGACTTTTTCCACAGTAACTTGAATGTTAAAGTAAAAAAAGAAAAAAAAAAAAAAAAACCAAAAACCAACAAAGTGAAAGTGAGGTTTGTACCTCTACTGAGTCCTTATGGAACCAGGTTTGTTCAGAAAACTTTTTTCCTGATAATTGCCATCAATTTCAGGGCAAGGAAGGCATGAGGAAGAACAGAATTTTACCCACCCCACTGGCAGGAGGTATGCCAGTGAGGTACACAACAGGTAAATTAAGTTATTGTGTCCACGCGCATTATGGATGGCTTAACTGGTATTTTATGAAATTATATTAAGTTCAATCATTACTGCATTTACCACTAGATCACCAGGGGCTCCCACTGCATTTGCACTGCTTTTTAAATAAATAATCATTAAAATATGTTGCAGCTATGTATCATCTTTATCTTAATGTTTTTAATTTCACTACCTTTGTAGAAGCCTCAGAGCATTCTTAACTAAGAAGGTAAGTCTATCTTTGCATTTCTGCATAATACGATGAATATTAACATCAAATACTAATACTTTGGGATTGTAAAGCCTTCATACTTTCCCCACCTTGTGTCTTTTTCTCTTCATGAATATACAAAAAGCTGTCTCACAGCTCTAGTTGAAATCTCTTCTTCACACTTTGTTCTTCTGAAATGCCTAAAAAACCCTATGAAAAGGGCTAAGAAATAAGTGTGCTGTGACCTCTGTTTTCCATGGGACTCTCATAATTACCTTTACAGTGGATATTTCATACCATATCAAATCTCATCTAACACATCATTAAAGAAACAGTTTTTGCCTAGAGGGTTTGCAGAGCATGAAACCTCTTTCAGTACGGCACGGTTGTGGTAGTCCAGCCCCACTGTGACCAGCAGGCAAGTAGTGCAGCTTTGGCCACACTCATTTCCTTGCATGAAGCCAGAGATCCTCCCTGAGTATCCTAACCTGGTCATGTGAATGGTTGCACCTCTTTCCCAGCAGAACAGAGGTAGATTGGTCAGATTTACAATGTATTTCATAAAAAGAAATGAAATCTTGCAAATAGTATGCACAGTAATACACACATATGCACAGCAGTACATGCACATATAGTTGAATGCAGGAACACTAGTAATGCTCTATATGTCAACACATCACTAATTCTTTGCTGAAAGTTCAAAGGAATTTGTTTATTTTATTGTACTTTTGAATTAAAGTTATTATAATATGTTTAAATATATGTCATCATTTGGTAGTGATCATGAGATGGATTGTCTCAGAGAATGGCCAGTACTCAGTTTGAAATACAAAATGAAGACCTACAGAATGCAAATTACAGGACAAGTAAAAGTAGAAGTATTGACACAAAGTGTTCAAATCAATGTTACCTATACCATGAAATAGAAGACAATATCTTTTCTCTTTCAGATTTTTTTCTTGTCATTTTAAATACTTTTTCTTGGCTACTTTTTTTCCTTCCAGAAGTGAAAACTTATTCCTGTCAGAGATTATGCTTGCTTTGCACAGTAGAGGACAGCATGCATTTTTTTCTTTTACTGCTGACTCTATCCACATTTTGCCTGATGTGCTTTTCCATCCTCACCTTCACCTTCTGCACCCTGTGAACATAAAAGATAAAAAATAGATTAAATGCAAGGGAGCTGAAGAAATGAGAATGATCACACAGGTTTGGTTTCCTGTGCTCAAAGTAATATTATCATTTTCTCCATTACAGAGAATATCCCATATACATATGGGATTCAGATGAAAGTCCATCATTACATTACAAAATTCAAGTCCAAATTTGACTAAGTTTCTTACTGACACTTACTAATTGCAATTAAAGGTAACATTTTACATGCATTAAGGGAGCAGAGTCTGACCCAAAAAACCTTTGGAACATGCAAGTTTTGTGTATTAACCATGATTGTAATGTGAATAAGCTACCTTAAGATTCTTCTAAAACAGTGCTATTCTGCAATTATAATTTTTAGTGAATGTTGCAAATAAAATGTTTATTTTTTGCTTTTTATTTTAAAGTGCAAACAGAATTACTTCCCCCCTCGAAATATACTTTCTTTCTCATCATAAAAGAAATAGAGGTGTCCATTAATATTTGATTTCTACCAGGAGAGTTGATTTAATGTACTGCGGTAGCACAGACATTCTCATTGTGTCCATGTGTGTGTATTTGCATCTCTAAGACAGAGACCTTTTCTCTCTCTCTCTTCTCTCTTTTCTGGCAAGCTGAGCAGAAGGATCTATTTTTTGACAGGCTGCCATTCTCGAGAGGGCATAAAATCTGCATTCCCTTTCATCTCTCTGGATTAGTGGATTATCCTGCAGTCTGCTTGGTGACTGAGATACTTTATACCCTTCATCTCTGAGTTCTTAAAACTAATATAAGAACAACAGGTGTGTTTTTAAGATTTGGTATGTGTTGGAGAATGAGAGATTATATCACGTGGTGATTGGTATCTTTAAATCACAAATTTTTTTTCACAGACACCTCATTTTAGCAACTAACAGTATCATAATAGGAAAGTCACACTTTTAATTTTTGCTTCATTTTGTGATAAAAGAACATCAAACAACAAAGTTGGAAGCCTGCCTTTATTATTTGATCCAGTTTCAGAAGGGAGGAGGGATGGGAGACTAGAGAAGAAAAGAAGGGAATTAATTAGAGCAGCAAAAACTGTATAAAGAGGAGGGTTTCTATGATGGTCTCAAGTGTAATGCTGGAATAAGAAGCAAAATTTAATTTAAAAACTAACAAACAAAACAAACAAATCCAAAATCTTTAGAAGAAAGTGCCATTCCAGTTAACTACCTCCCAAATTCCAGGCTTCCAAGCAAATTCTAACAGATCTAAAGGAAAGACTTGCCATCCCCCCCATCACACAAACAGGAACACCAAAGGAACTTGAAAAAGCAGCTGGAGTCTCCTTCCATTCCCCACTGCCAGTCCTGGCACTCCCTCACCCCGTCCCTCACCCTCACCTAGAGAGCCTCAGTGAGCCCAGACCAAGTTTCCTGGGCCAGGTGTGTGGTACTTCTGTGTTTTTTTCCTCCAGATGTTTCAGGGAGGTAAAAACAGCAAGTGGCCAGAGAAGTGAAGCAAACAACAAAACCAGAAATACTAAATGAAGAGAAAAATGAAGATGAAACCTCCTGATTTTGCCAACAGAACAGGATTCTAAAGTCCTATTTTAATACTGGATCTCAGCAAGGCTGAAATTTAATTGTTCTTCTAGTTCTAGGTATGCTCTTTCTTTTTCTAGGTCTTTCATTTTTATATAAAACCCTTCTCCTATTTTTATACTCAGTTGCTAATCTATTTTATCAATAATTAAATTCCACAATCTATCACAGAATGTATGAGTCAATTAATTTCTTATCTATATTTCCTAAATACCTTACTACTCTTTTTTTTTTCCTGGTTTCTTCTGTGGTAGAGTTAATTTTCTTCATAGTAGCTGTGTTTTGGATTTAGGATGAGACCAATGTTGATAATACACTGATGTTTTAGTTGTTGCTGAGCAGGGGTTACACAAAGTCAAGGCCTTTTCTGCTCCTCACTCCACCGCACCACTGCATAGGCTGGGGGTAAACAAGAAGATGGGAGGGGACACAGATGGCACAGCTGACCCGAACTGACCAAAGAGAAATCCAAAACCATATGGTACCATGCTGATCAATAAAACTGAGGAAAGTCTGTAGAGGGGTGGCAGCCTGCTCTTTGGGAACGCTTTAGATATCGGTCAGTGGATGGTGAGCAATTGAGCGTAACTTGTTTTGTATGGTCTCTTATAATTGTTATTATTTTCCCTTCCTTTTTCTGTACTATTAAACTGACTTTATCTCAAACAATAGCTTTTACTTTTTTTTCCAGTTCTCAGCCCCACCAAACTGTGAGGGAAGTGAGCTAACAGCTGTGTGGTATTGAGCTGGCTGCTGGATTAAACGACGACATTTTGTTTCCACATAAACTCTAATGATTCTTAATGTTTTCAAACATATTTAATCCTTTACGTATGTGCTTCTCAACAAAAATCTAGATTCTCCTCATGCCCTGCATTTGGAGTTCAACTGAGATTTACATATCATCTAATGTATGCCCTGGGCCTGTCTGTAGGGCCATTCATTATGGGGTAGGTTGAAAGTCTCAGAGATCTCTGGGGATCTTAGTCCTTATTTCTGGTAGTTCCAGCAATGTGTGAAGCATTTTAGATCCTCAAGACCATAAAGCCATTTGCCAAAGAAGATCATACAGTCTCTAAAAGGAGCAAGCTCAAAGGATAAAAATAACAGAGGGATGTTTGTACAAATCTCCTAGCTCTCTGCCCAAGTAGCAAGATATAACAACCTGTGTTCTCAAACTGTGGATACAATAATTAAGTGAATAAAATGCTGTCTTGTAATTATGGTCATTGCATTTTCAAGTTTTTGTTGGTTTGGGGTTTTTTTTTGTACACTTTACAGTTTTTGTTCCTTAAAACACGTATATATTAATTTTTGTTTTACAGTTTGTCAAAAGAAAAATAATAAATGATTAAGAACTTATTTTGACATTAATGCTAAGAGACATTTAATTACATGCCTAAATTTCAGAATGCCCTAGCATAACTGAAACATGACTAAAGGTTTCAGTAGCAGCACACTCAAGAATAAATACAATGTCTTGAGATAGTGGTTGATAGAGAATAAACCCCTCATTTTTTAGGCCTAGCAAGACCAGAAATAAAGACCATAAGTTTTAGAGCTGAAAATAAATTGCTATAGGATGGGCATAACATAAGGCATGGAGAAAGCTTCGACAAGGAAACAAGATACAAGGCTCCAGCAGGTGAAATGAGGAGAGCTAGCTATAAGTGCACTACTCTTTACATTGATATTTCAGTTTGATACCAGCGGTAAGACATTTGAAGTAATGTGAACAGAAAAGAAAAAAAAAAAAAGGAAGAAAATTAAAGAACTGAAATATTCTATAAGAATGAGAAAGAGGACAGGATAGAAAGTCACCACCCATGAAATATGAGATAGCAATTAAAATAGGAAAAAAACTAGAAAATATGTTTCCTTCTTTGAGACAGTCCAGAAGCCTGGACCACTGGCAATGGAGTGAAAAATGTACTGAGGCCCAGCAGGCTAAGAAAAAAGAACTGTCATCTACTGCAGGTGTGAGGTTTAACACTTGGCAAAGTCCTTTGTCACTCACAAGCAAATGGCTTTAGTAGCCTGCAAGTTTGCAACTAGAAAGTTGGATTGTAAAGTGACTATTTTGGATTTGGACTAAAATAATACAGCTGAAACATTTAAAAATGCATTCATTTGCTACTATGCATTTCCTTGACATCACTGCAATGTAATCAGCATTGTGTGCCAAGATCAGTGGTGGAACTTTGAGAACACTGCAGGGCTGTGACACACTTAACCATGGAAAGGACCATTTTAAAAATGCAGAATACTCACCATTTTCTGGTTTTAACGATCAGCTTTATTTTGCCATTATTATCATAAATTTGCATTCTATTATACTGATTTATAAATAATTCCAAATGTAAAATAACCAGAAGTTTTTAAATTAGGAGGTAGGGACTCCCATGAGAAACTGTATGAAAGACACAAGAATCCTCATATTGTGAAAAAAATGCTGTTGTTATTAGATTAACAAATGTCTAGTCCCAGATACTTCAAACAGCAGGATCTACAAGCTATGCAGCATGGCCTGACCATAGTTACTGACTGTTTCTCTTTTAATCTTCCTGATTTAGCAGACAGAGTAAGGTAAGTCAACAAAGGGTAAGTGTGTTGGGTTTGTGTAGCCAGGGTTTTGTGGTAGGGAATTTTACATTGGTGGCTTCTATGAGAAGCTGCTAGAAGATTCCCTCTATGTCCAAAAGAGCCAATGACAGATGGCTACAAGATGAACCCGCTGCTGGCCAAGGCTGAGCCCATCAGCAACGGTGACAGTGCCTCTGGGAGAACGTAGTTAAGAGGGGATAAAAAAACCCCTGTGCAACTGCAGCTGAAAAGAGAAATGAGACTACACGAGATGAACAACTCTGCAGGCAATAAGGTCAGTGAACGAGTGCTCCAGGCACTGGAGCAGAGATTCCCCTGCAGTGTGTAGTGAAGACCATGCTGAGGCAGGCGTTTCCCCTGCAGCCTGGGGAGAACCAGGATGGAAAAGGATGCCTGAAGGAGGCTGTGATGAAGCCCATGCTGGAGCAGGGTCTTGGTATGACCTTTATACTGAGGAGAGAGGAGCCCACACTGAAACAAACCCTGTGTAGACCCACACTAGAACAGTGGACCCTGTGAAATGAACCCAGGCTGGAGCAGTTCGTGAAGAACTTTCACCCTGTGAGAAAGTCACATGTTGGAGAAGTGATGAAGGACTCTCTTCTTTGGGAGGGACCACACACTGGAGCCAGGGAAGAGAGTGAGGAGGAATGTGCAGCAGAGACAACATGAGATGAACTCACCACAACCCCATTCTCTCTGTCCCCTTGAATTGCTGCAGGGGAGGAGATAGATAGCTTGGAGCTGAAGTTGAACCTGGGAAAAAGGAAGGGGTGGAGCAGGAAAGAAGGGAGGGTTAGAGGCAAGGTGTTTTAGGGGGAAGTGTTTTAACACTTGGCTTTTATTTCTCATTATCCTACCCTGATTACTGATAAATTACCCAAGTCAAGTCTGCTTTGCCCATGATGGTACCTGGTGAATGATCTCTCGCTTTCCTTATCTCGATCCATGAGCCGTTCATTATATTTTCTCTCCCCTGTCTGGCTGAGGAGAGAAGTGATGGAGCAGCTTTGGTGGGAACCCGACATCCAGCCAGCATCAACCCGGCAGGGTAAGAAAGGTATCCTACATTCTTTAAGCTTCTGAAGGTATGTCCTGGAAGTCAAAGTGCCTTTCTTAGAAATAATAGCTATTTACAAAGTAAATGTATCTGATGTATCTCAGAAAGGGCATGATACTGGAATATCATGAAACAAGGTTTCAAGAACAAGTATGTCCATAGTCTAAGTGTGTCCAATTCAGGGAAAGTTTTAAGAGCAGCTTATAGCAATACAATGTCTAAACTTTAGCCCCAGGAGTTTCACATTTGTAGAACCTAAAACATTTTGATTTTTTAGTTTAAAAATAATGTTTAATTCTAAACTTTCCTCTGACTTGTTTAATTCTTATTTCCTCCAAACCAAGCATTCTAATCAATTAAAATTCACTTTAATTTCAAACTTGGGATTGGATTAAAAATTAAAATATTTAAAATTAAACAGTTTTATTTTAATATATAGATTTGGTATAATAAAAATTAACAAACTAAAAATTAGTTTTCATTCCGTTTTATTCTAAGGCCTTTTGCAAGTCAATGTGCTCCACATAACTAATCCCAACTCCAAAAATACGATGTAAATTCCCTTTTTCTTATTATGTGGCCTTGCATATGTTCAAATTAACCTTACTACATCTTTATTAAATGACACATAGCAAACTTTATTACTAAACTGTCTATAATATTATTTATTTTTCTACTATTGTTCATTTCACCCATATATTTCTCTGTATTGATTTTATATTTTTTCTAGAACATTGATAAAGACACTCAACACTGGTCCCCATTGTAGTTTGTTAACTATAAGCACTCAACTAATGAGTATTTAAAATATTGAATATGGGTTTTGTGAATGTTGTTTGTTAAGGCATCTTAAGACGAATATCTCTGTGTTCTGTCTCTAGCTATACTATAAAATCCCAGTTACTATCCTAAGCCAAACGTAATCTCATCAGAAAGACACCATTTGTTTAATAAGAGCTGTTTATTATACAGTTATACTAATTGTCATTAATTATGCTACTATCTTTACCGATTTTATCCCATATTACTCTCTATTGCTGCCTAAGACAAAAGCCAAGCTAGCTTATCAGAGTTCTGCTCTTTCAGAGTTCACATTCTTAACCTTTCTTAAATTTTGGTGCAACAAAAAAAAAATACCAATTTTTCTAATGAACAAGTAAGTAACAGAGAACTGGAAGGAATACCCTTGTCCCATTCCAGCTGCCCCAGTCAATCAAACTATGCAGTGTATGCATATTGATTTTCAACCTAAAAGCAATTTGGGTTTTTTTTTTTTCCCTCATCGCTATTGTTAGAAGTTTGTGCCAACTTTTCCCCATATTCAGCTTGTATATACTTGCCTTTAAGTCAGTATTATTACTCATAGTCAATGGTCAAACTCCTTGCCAAAGTATTTACCCTACTCTTCTCCTCTGAAGTATTTATACAGTTCTAAGCCCCACAGTTTTATGTCTTTCATCTTTTCTATTGCTGGGCTCAGCAAGGCACTATATGACAGTCTAATCATTCTGCTGAACATAGTATTAGCTTTTCTCTCCACCTGTCCTACTTTGAAATATATTTTCTTTTGTACGGCCAAGCTATACTCAGTATTTAGTAATGGGTGTACTTATTTGTATTTTTCTTGCTTTAACTGGAAATATATGACATTAGCTGAAGCTTGTACTTCTCTTCCAAAGACACACTGGATCTCTGGCTCATAGACATCCTATGACTGACTAATACAACCATCTCTCTCCTTTTCTGTGTCATTCCAAATGAATGAGGGCAGTTAGTAGCTCTGACTCAAGATAGTAGTTCACAGCCAAATCTATTCCAGTGATCCAGGCCTGTGATTTAAAAATGTTTAACTTATTTAACGGTTGCTGTTAATCATCCTCTTGAGCTACTAAGAGAAGAGAACATATTTCACTTTCTCTGGAAGATATGAAAAACATACCCCACTTCTTTCCAGAGGAGTGTTCAACCAAATGTTTCAGACTCCTTTGTATCACAAGGATGATCATACTTTTCAAGATCTTATGAAGACTCCAAATCTATGAGGGCCTCCACTGTCATCTTTTTATTTGGGTGATTAGAAACACTGTGAAAAAAGGGTAGAAATTGAGGATTCACAGAACTTCAGAGTTAAATAGTCATGATTACTTAATGATTTAGCTTTAGACTCTTCTTCTGTGTATCGGAAAGATAAGGAATGTGAACTTTTACAGTGGTATTGCTAAGTGGACAGTTGAACTGGATGATCTTGAAAGTCTCTTCCACCCTTGATGATTCTGTGATTTTAATTTTTAAGCCCTTTTCTTGAAAAACAAGCTCTTTTTTAGGTGTTTTGGCCTTTTTTTTTTGGGGGGGTGGTTCTTTTTCTGAAATAAAGGGAACATATATTATTCTATTAACCTTGCAACCAACTTAAAAAACTTTATTAAGAGACATCTGAGGCATTACTACAGGTCTTGGAAAATGTATGGGGTGGAAGTAATAGAGTGATGGAAAAATGGAGAGCAGCTGGAAGTGAAACATCATCTCAGTCCCAAAAAGGACAGGTTCAAATCATAAAAAAATTAACAAAGAGATAAGTCATCTATTGTAGAAATACATAAAATAATTAATCTGTATTTGTTACATGACAGAGCATAAAACTACGATACCAATGGAATGGTAATGGGTCTCCCTTTTTAATTTGCCACTTCGGCACTTTTAATCAGTGCATCTCTTCCCCTACCACACAAATTTATGAGCTGTGTGAATACTGGCTATTAGAGCTTGTTAGTATGGCTTAAATTCTCATTTCTGTCAAAAATGAGAGGCAAAACCAGACTAACTGCACTGTACCAGCCCACTGATGTTTCTAAAAATGTTTCGGCATTCCTGGTGAAGTAATCCATCCCAGTTAGAATAATTCCTGATTAGAATTGCTTACTGGAAGCTACTGAAAGCCTGTAATTGCCTTTGCCTGAGAAACTAGTACGTAGCATTCTTGAATATGACCCTGTAGGTGACAGACGCTCCCATGTTGTACAAGTGAACATCTCTAGACCTTTTCTGTGATGGAGTGTCTATTCCACATATAAAAGAGAAGCACTGCAACAACTCTGATAATGAACAGTCCCCAGACTGGGTAATAAAACACTGCCTTGTACTGGGATTAACCAGCACTTCAAACACATGACTGTTTACTGTGAAGATGACTAATAGCTTTTCACATCAGTGAATACAGTAACATATCAGGTAAACTTATTTCTAGTACAGTGAATCCCATGGGTTTTTTAGTATAAAACACCCCTACAGAGTAAGATATAACTACTTTCATTTAAGGATGATAGTGCTAACTTTCTCTTCCGTGTGAAATGCTCAGATAGCTGAGCAAGGCAGATAGAGATAGCTGAGCCTTCAGAGAGACTCACAGACCAACAAAGGAGTGATCTCAACTAGAACTAATTAAGACAGTAGTTTGTTTTCCCTACTTCCTCTTCTTACCTGTTTTGAAGTGTTTTGGAGATAGCTACTTTTTTCTTCATGTCATCCATTTACCTTCTTTCATTATGGTTTTGGCCACTGGGAAAGGAGGATGGGAGGAGATGTGAGATACCCAAAAATGTTGTCTGAGGCTCAAGTACTGCCATGGCTGTGTATAACCTAATAAAGGTAATAAGCTTTTAAAGCGATCACAGATCATCACAGAGTATGCCGAGTTGAAAGGGACCCACAAGGATCATTGAGTCCAACTCCTGGCCCTGCTCAGGACCATCCCCAAGAGTCACACCATGTGTTTCAGAGTATCGTCCAGGCTTGGTGCTATGACCACTTCTCTGGGGAGCCTGTTCAAGTGCCCAACCACCCTCTGGGTGAAGAAACTTTTTCTAATATCCAACCTATACTCCCCCTGACACAACTTCAGGCCATTCCCTCAGGTCTTGTCACTAGTCACCACAGAGAAAAGATCAGTGTCTGCCCCTCCTCTTCTCCCCCACATTGTAGACTGTAATGAGGTTTCCTCTCAGTCTCCTCCAGGCTGAACAGACCAAGTGACCTTAGCTGTTCCTCATACAGCTTTCCCTCAAGGCCCTTCACCATCTTCATTGTCTTCCTTTGGACACTCTCTAATAGTTTTATATCCTTCTTATATTGTGGTGCCCAAACCCACACGCAGTGTTCGGGGTGAGGCTGCCCCAAGGCAGAGCAGATCAGGACAATCCCCTCCCTTGACTGGCTGGTGATGCTTTTCCTGGTGCCCCCCAGGACATGCTTGGCCCTCCTGGCTGCCAGGGCACTGCTGGCTCACATGCAACTTGCCATTGACCAGGACCCCCAGGTCCCTTTCCAGTCACACTGCTATCCAGCATCTCATTCCCCAGTCTATACAAACATCCAGGGTTGCCCCATCCCAGGTGCAGAATCTGGCACTTTCCCTGGTTGAACTTCATATGGTTGATAATTGCCCAGTCCTCTAATTAGCTGAGATTTCTCTTCAGGGCCTCCCTTCCTTCAAGGGAATCAACAGCTCCTCCCAGTTTTGTATCAATTGCAAACTTGCTCAGTACCCCTTCCAATCCTGCATCCAAGTAATTTATGAAGATGTTGAATAGCACAGGGCCCAAGATGGAGCCCTGTGGAACCCCACTAGTGAGAGGTCACCAGTATGATGTTACCCCATTGGCTATTACCCCTCTGTGCTCAACCCCTGAGCCAATTGCTCACCCACCACATGATGTGTTTATCCAGCTGTGTGCTGGACAGTTTGTCCAGAAGGATCCTGGGAGAGACAGTATCAGTAACTTTACTGAAATCCAAAAAGATGACACCAACTGGTTTTCCTTAGTTAACAAGGTGGCTTACCTTGTCATAAAATGAAAGGTTTGATAAGTAGGACTTTCTTCTCATGAAGCCGTGCTGCCTGTGACCAATGACTGCATTGTCTTTCAGGTGTTTTCCAATACCTCCCAGAATAATCTGCTCTAGAAATTTACCAGGCACTGAAGTGACACTGACAGACACTGTTGTTTCTGGGGTCCACCTTCTTGCCCTTCTTGAAAATCGGTACAACATTCACCAGCTTCCAGTCAGCTGGGACCTCTCTGGATTTCCAAGAATGCTCAAAAATCATCAAGAGAGACTTTGCGATGACATCAGCTAGCTATTGGAGGTTCCTTTCAGACCCCAAAGGTTTGTAGGGATCCAACTGAAGCAGCAGATCCAGCACAGTTTCAGGATCAACTGGGAGCTGATCATTCTTGCAGTCATGATCCTCCAGGTCAGGACACTGAGACCCCCTTGGTCTGTCTTCCGTGCCAAAGACAGAGGTAAAGAAAGCATCAAGCACCTCTGACTTGTCTCTGTCCCTTTGTGTGAGGAGACCATCCTCATCCTGTAACAGGCTAATGATATTTCTATACTGCCTCTTGCAATTAATATATTTGAAAAAACTCTTTGTATTGTTGCCCACACTTCTGGTCAGCTTTGACTACAGTTCAGTTTTGGCCACATGGGTTTTCTCTCTACAGTGTCAAGCAGCGTCTCTGTAAGTAAATAGTAATAGTAATGGCCAGTCTTCGTGAACGAAGAACCGGGAAAGGTCTTTACACCTTCCAGCCTGCGCACTGGATTTTTTAGGTGAGACACAGTGTGCGCAGAACTGAGCCCAGCGTCTCTGTATTCTTCCCATATCACTTGACCTGGCTTTCACTGGGCAAAACTGGTTTTTTACCTTATTTCCAAGAGAAGATCCCTGCTCAGCCAAGCTGGCCTTCTGCCTTGCCTGCTCTACTTCCGATATTGGGGAATTGCCTGTTCCTTTGCCCTTAGAAGCTGATGTTTAAAAAGTGACCAGCACTGATGGACACCAGCACCTGCAAAAACATTTTCCCAGGGGACTTATAA
This sequence comes from Empidonax traillii, assembly GCF_003031625.1. NCBI lineage: Eukaryota > Metazoa > Chordata > Aves > Passeriformes > Tyrannidae > Empidonax > Empidonax traillii. The sequence goes on from NW_020955803.1 coordinate 365,395, forward strand.
TTTCCTGAAGAGCCTGTAGTGTGCTCTCCTCATGTCCAGCATTGAGGTTTTGCTGGTACTTTTCCTCCTGTCAACAGAGATTTTAAACTCAATCACTTTGTGGTCACTGTGGCCAAGATAGCTACCAATCTCCACTTCACTCACGAGATCCCCTCTGATGACAAGCAGCAGATCAAGGAGAGCATTTGCATCTTTCCAAATCTTCTCCCTTAGGACCTATTCCATAAAGTTATCATCCAGGTTTATTGGGAATCTTCTGTCTGGGGTTGTACCAGCTGTGTGATGATCCCAGTTAAGTTCTGATAAGTTGAAGTCCTCCATAAGGACAAGAGCAGTTGACTTGGAAATGTCCCTTAGTTCCTCAAAGAATAACTCATCAGCACCATCATCCTGTCTGGGAGGCATATTCCCAGAATGACATCTGCATTATTTGTTTACCCCTTGATTCTTACCCATGGGCTCTCAACTGTGAGCACCATACATTTTAACTATTCTATTACATAAAGTGGCACCCCTCCCCCTCTTCTACCCTGCCTGTCCCTCCTGAAGAGCTTGTAACTATGCATCAGGGCACTCCAATCACAGGTCTCATCCCACTAGGCTTTACTTATGCCAGTGATGACAAATCTCTTGGACTGGGCCAAAGATTTGAGCTCCTCTTTTTTGTTCCCCGTACTTCGCACATTAGTGTAGAGACATTTCAGGTGGGATACATTGTAGCCAATGCTTCATGAGGCAGATTGAGGGATTCTATTAATGCTCATTTCCTCAAGTTTTGGCACACCATCCCTTTGCTCATCACTGGTGAGACTGGTTTTGCCTCTTTCCTCATTCCAAACCAGTTTAAAGGTCTGTCAAGAAGCCCCATTAGGTCCTGCGCTAGAACTCTTTTTCCCCTCTGAGGTGGGTGCATCCTGTCAGGTGTTAGTAGACCAGGTGTTGAGTACGTCATCCCATGGTCAAAACACCAAAATTTTTCAGATTACACTAACCTTGGAACCACTCATTGGCCTTATGGATCTGCTTATTCCTATCAGTATTATTCCTCATTACTGGAAGAATCAGGGAAATCACTACCTATGTTCCTGATCTCTCCACCAATCGTCCCAGAGCCCTGAAGTCTCTTTTGATTGCCCTAGGATTTCTCTAATTATTTTATTGCTACCAATTTGAACATGCATGTAGTAATCAGAGGGCCTTACCAGACCAAAGAGTTTTCCATTAATGTCCCTTATCCAAGCCACTGGGAGAGAGCAGACTTCCCTGTAAACTGGTGTCTTTTCCCTGTCTGAGAGTGGATTACTGTCACATCTATTCTTTCTTTCAATTTAATTTTCCAAACTCAAAATTATCAAATAAAACAGGGTGCTTAACCCACCCTGGGCTGCTAACACAGAAGGCACCATTATTTGCTCTAATGTAACAAATAAAACTTCTCATTCCCTCAGCCTGGCTCTCTCCCATGTGTCCCATCAGTGCCCAGCCTCCAGCTCACCAGGTTAATGCCCTCCTTGGCACACAGGATGTAGTCTCTATTCACAAGTCTCATAATATCTCAAACTTGTATATGAAATGAATGTCCTTTTTCCATTCCACCATGGTTGGAAACCCCATTTCTTAATATACAATCCCTGTTCCTTAAAATTTTATATTGGGTCTGGCTGACATGGAGTTTATTTCCCCACAGTAGTCCTCACAGTGCTATGCTTTGCATTGGTAGCTAGAAAGGTGTTGATAACACACCAGTGTTTTAGCTACTGCTGAACATCACTGGCAGAGCATCACCACTTGTCTCTTCAACATTCTATCCCCAAACCTGGGAGAAGACACAACCAGGACAGACGACCCAAACTAACAAAAGGGATATTCCGTACCATATGATGTCAGCTCAGATATAACAGCTGAGGGAAGGAGGAGGAAGGGGAGCATTTATTATTTACCATCCTTGCCTTCTAGAACAAATGTTATGTGTACTGAAGCCCTGCTTCCCAGGAAGTAGCCAAACACCTCTTGCTAATGGGAAGTAGAGAATAAACCTGTTTCTTCTCTTTGCTTGTACTTGTGCCAGCTTTCACTTTTGTTTTAGTAAACTGCCTTATCCAAACCTATGAGTCATTTTCCATCTTATTTTCTCTCTCCTGTTCAGCTGGGAAGGAAGTGATAGAGTGGTTTGGTGGGCATCAGCCAAGGTCAACCCACCACAAATGGACATACTCCTAGTAGAGGTAGTCACTGGTATCTATGGAAAATAGCTAGAGAAATCTTGCAGGGTAGTTTAAATTTCACCACAGTCTGGAAATATATTACAAGTCAGTATTGGACTCTTAATTTGAATCTTAATTAGCATACATATCTCACTGGGGTTTTAGGAAACTTGTGTATTAATTGGGGATATGCTAGAACTACCTTTCTATTAAGTTATGCGGTAGCTGGACGGGAAGTAATAATCCTGTTGTGAACCACATCTTTACTCTGGTACATCCCTTAGACATGTACATTGAAAAACTTCCAAGGATATATTTGTGAAGAGACATGGACTTGTATTTTAAAGAATGCCTTTGTCACAAAAAATGACTCTGAGACGGCAACCAGTGTTTCCTAAATAAGTCACAGCTGGGATTCACAACCTTAGCAAACCTGGCAGAGCTTTCTGTGATCTAGATAGTTCCAAATATCACAAGAAGAGATGTGAAGGATATTGAAGTACCCTAGGCAGCAAGAAAGTACCTACATGGCACTCATAGCCAGGAGTATCTTAGTGGTAGGTGTTTGATGAGGTCAGTCTTTTCTCCTATAAGCTGCAGATAAGAGAAAGATGGAAGTTAATAATCTCCCTTAGCCTGACTGAGTCATCATTTAACCCAGCACCAGGTCATACATCAAAAATGTGATAGACCTGGATTCTTTGTTTTTCTGTTTTCATCTGAAAGTGGATGCTTTCATGTCTCATAGGAGAGTGCATAATTACTGTCCTTTTGGTGAGGGGTGACTCTCAGACTCCTGAGCAGAAGATGTTCCACTTCCAACAGAGAAGTAGTATTTGAACAAATAAGCAATGAAAAGTCTGAGTCATTATCATCACCAACTCACTTGGAATGAAACATCACTGAATTTGACGGTCTTCTGCAGTCATTTACATAAGAAAAAAAAATACCTTCAACATAAGGATGAGTATAGTTGGTCCCAGCATACTGAGTATTCTGACAGTTAGTAAAATCTTCCCAGCAAATCATAGAATCGTTAAGGCTGGAAAATACCTCCAAGATCATCAAGTCAAATCTTTGACCATTCACCACATGCCCACTAAACTGTATCTTGAAGTGCCACAACTACTCATTTTTTGAACATTTCCAGAGATAATGACTTCACCACTTCCTGGGGCACCCATTCCTGTGCTTAACCAGTCTTTCAATGAAGAAATGTTTCCTAATATCCAACCTGAACCTCCCCTGGTACAGCTTGAGGCTATTTCCTTTTGTTCTGCCACCAGTATCCTGGAAGAAACAAAGAACTAAGTTCAAGAAATGAACAGAGAGAAGGATTTAACATCAGTTCTTAACCTTTATTTTTGACTGCATCATGCAATTGTGGATGGAGACTAGGCAAGAAACAAAATGTCAAAAATTTACCAAGACTGGTAGAACTATTCTCAGTTGTGCGAAAGGCTGTGTGAGACAGATGTTGTTGTTTGAAGTCTGCCTAGACTTTAGTGGCACTGCTCAGCAGCGGCATTTCACTAATAGAAATCTAGGACATAAAAGACTGAGTGCTGAGCTGGTTGGCACCTGACTTGGAGTTCTGATTTCAAATCATTAGGACGGCCTTTTCCCATCTTTTACCATTCCCTTATTAACCTATATTTTTTTTGCAGTCATATGAATAATAAAATATCTGAACATTTAAAGGACATATTATCTTTCTCTTTCTTTTTGTCATTTTATGCTAATTCTATGACAGCTGGATAAAATGTAACTCAAAAAAAAGGCAGTCAACACTTCTGGAAGTATCTCTACTTGGAGACGCTCTTTTAGAAAAGCTTGATTCAGCACTGTGGGGCTTGGAATGTCAGGATCAATATTTTATAAAACTTATTTGCTGAAATGTGGTTCTAGAAAAAAAAATCAGCAAAATGTTGAAGTTTCTCATTGGATCTTGTGCCTTGCTTTTCAGGAATTCAAGGTATGAACAAAGTCAACTTCTTCCCAGGGTTAAGAGCAAAATTAATTGTATAACAACATTCGACTCTGTATCACACAACCCTGGATCACACAATTCTTGTTAAAGTCATATACATTCTAACATGAAGAAGTAGAACAATTACAACTGATATCAATTGGTATAGTTTCAGGGGTAATGAATCTTATTCGCAGATCTCATAACATTTCACAGAAGCATTTGACAAAGGCGTTTGCATCACAGTAACAAAATTAGCTCTGAGGTACTGGACAACAACAGTATATTACGACATGCATGTTTAGGACCTCACATATTTTATTTTTTTCTGTTCCATTTTTTTCTCTTTTACTGCTGTGTTTTTCTGACCAGGTTTTTCTGACTTCTTTTAATAATGTCTATTCCATCTTGTCCTCCTCCCTGGTACTTCCAGAATTTTTTTTTTTTTTTTAAATTTGCATGCTTTCTGAAGAACTCTCTCTACTAAAAAGAGTATGGAAACTAAGAACCCCTGTGGCCTTCACTCTCATGAAAAATTCATAGTGATTTAGACATAGTGATAATTGGACCACAGAGATATGACAAGTTTTTCTTACTCTAGTTCTCTCTAGGGGTAGAAATTATTTCTGTTACTTTTATACATCTTTGTTTAATTAAATTTCACAGAAGTCATATGAAGTAAAAATGGAAATAAGATGCTACTTTTTTACAGTAAGGATAATTGACACCAAAAAAAATTGTCTGAAGATGTTAGAAGTAGAATGATCATTTAGAAAATATGCTCTATTTTAACCACAAATTAGTGCATTTGCTAAACAAAATAGTAGGTACTAGCCTATGGCTATCAGGGGCAAGTTGTGGGTGACATATTGTCTATTTTGGAAAAAGAATCAGAGGCTTCCAGAAAATACACCTTTTATAAATATTACAATGGTTGGGGGGATTTGTGTAATTTCTATTAAAACCGTAAAAATACAAATAACATTAAAGAAAAATCCCTAACAATATATTCATGTCCTAAAAAATTTAGTTCTTGTCTTTCCCCTTTTTAGCAGTCATTTTTCTATTTAGAAGAAATAAGCTGACATTACATTGTACCAGAAGTCATTTGTGCTATCTGTTTCTAAGAAAGGTCAGCACTTGACAAGTTTTTCCTACTGATAATGGCCTACTACAAATCAGTAACTTCTAAAGCTGTGAAGAAGTGAAGTTAGTTACTAACTTCACTAGTTAGCTTCAGATAAAAAAAAGAAGCTTATGAAAGCATGGGGTGTTTTGTTTGCTTATTTTATTTAAAGAAGTTACTGAAACCCTGAAGCCATTTTTCCATTTATGATTTTTTTTCCTAGGAATTAATTATGATGTTCCTGATTTCAGCACTGTAAGAAAAGGAAAGCTCTGATTTTTAGGTCATGTACCCATTATTCAGAAACATGTGAATCTAAGTCTCCTTCTTCCATCTGTACGTGTAAACTTTCTACTCTAGAACGAAAGGTGACTTGTTTCAGGATAGGAGCCTCTACCCATCTGACCTAATACAGCCAGTTTAATGGTGCTAGCTGCTATAAGAATTTCCTAGGCATACAGTGTACTAGATATATATAAAATTTCCTTGCAGTGAGTGCCTAATCTATGACCTATCTAATGCTCCAGAAAAAACATAAATTACCAGAAGAGACTGTCACTGCAGGTTACTTTTGGCTATAAGTGGTCCTTTCACATTTGCCACGGCACGAGCTTTCTCCCAGATCATTGGCGTGTGTTTGCTCTTGTCAGCTAAAGAATTTACAAAACCAACTTAATTCTACATATTCACCCACTGACTCTAGCCAGAACAGCCTAATTATCAGTCTGTCTCTGCTGTGCCTTGACTATGGTGTATAGATTCCTGAACTAGCTGAGATGCAACTCAGTAAATCCACACGGTGCAGATCAGCTCCATGGCTGACCTGATAAGCCCCGCTTTGCAGCTCTCTGTGTTAGCCTGAATGCACTGCTGAACAAATGTGGCTTAGCCTGCAGTCAGCCCCAAGCTGATTCACATCAAGACAGCTCAGGGAGCTCAGCACCATGCACCCGCTGCTGCTGGTTCTGATGATCATTATCAGCCTTGTATCAGTCACCTTTGTGCTGTACACAGATTTATATGTCTATTTGGAAGCTCACTTGGACAACTCACCATTGAAAAGTTTTGTTGTCTCATGCAAATATGGATTTCTGTTAGGTAAACATTAATACTTATTGGAAATTTTGCCATTTGAAGAAGTTACCAGTAGTTTGTTTTTAGATCCATAAAACTGATCATTTAATGGCAGGAATTATTATGTAGTATTTATTTGTTTGAATCTTCAGTGCTAATATTTTTACCACTAATCCACTGGCAGCCATTCCCTAAAAAGAGAGAACTTCTTTGAGATAGAACATATAAAATAGCTACTGTTTGTCAGCATGATTTTAAAGCTGACTTTTAATGTGAATTTAAAGTTAGAATTTCTAGGAATCCTGCACAACAGAAGGTGAAAACTAGAAAGACCTAGTCTTTCGGCATAGTTAAAGCACCACTCCCTTTCCAGTCTATTTAATATCCATAACTACATGCGAATTATGTAATTCTCAGCAGTTTGTAGAATGTTATTATGATTAAAAACAGCACAATGATGTTTTTAAGAGCTCAGAGACATCGTTATGATTCATATATATTATGCCGGTTGCCCCTCAAAGCTGCTCTATCCTTCCCCCTCCTCAACTGGACATGAGATAGAGAGAAAAAAAATAAGTTATTGCCAATTAGTAGTAGAATAGCGTAATAAGAAATAAACCCAAATCTTAAAACACCTTCTCCCACCCCTCTCTTCTTCCCCTGCTTAACATTACTCCCAAGTTCTCTATCTTCTTCTCCCCAGTGGTGCAGGGGAACAGGGGTCTGTGGTCAGTTCATCATACATTGTTTCTGCCACTCCTTCCTCCTCAGGTGAAGGGATCGTCACACTCCTTTTCTTCTCCAGCATGGAGTCCCTGCCACAGGAGACAGTCCTCCACAAAGTTCTCTAGTGTGAGTCCTTCCCATAGGCTGCAGTCCTTCATGAACTGCTCCAGCATGGGTCACTCCTCAGAGTGCAGTCCTTCAGGACCAGACTGTTCCAGTATGGGTCCCCCACAGAGTCCTAAGTCCTGCCAGCAAACCTGTTCCAGTGTGGGCTCCTCTCTCCATGAGGCCACAGGTCCTGCCAGGATCTTGCTCCAGCACAGGGTCCTCCATTGGCTGCAAGTGGATCTTTGCTCCCCTGTGAACATCCATGGGCAGCAGGATGTTCCTCCTCCATGGCAGCGTCCTCTCACCATAGCCTTCACCACAGGCCACAGGGGATCCTCTGCTCTGGTGCCTGGAGCACATCCTCTCTTTCTTCTTCACTTAGTACTTGCAGCATTGTTCCTCTCACATATTCTCACTCCTCTCTCCAGCTGCTGTTGCAGTTTTTTTCCCCCTTTTTAACTATGTTCCCCCAGAAGCACTACCACCATCACTGATGGGCTCAGCCTTGCCTAGTGGCAGGTCCATCTTGGAGCTGGCTGGCATTGGCTCTGTTGCACATAGGGGGAAGCTTCCAGCAGCTTCTCACAGAAGCCACTCCTGTAGGATCCCCTGATACCAAAACCTAGTCACATAAAATTCAATACATCTGCAGGGTCCAATCATCATAATCAGAACTCAGAGGATAACAGCTTTTCGGTAAACATTGTAGTTTGATACAATGGTTCGGACATGAATAATTTAAGGAACCATAGCAAGACCTTATTGATTGCTTCTTATAACATTATAAAGAATAATGGCAACACAGGCCTTTGTTAAAAGCCTGTATCCCTGGAGAGATCGCATTTAATATGATCGGAAAGGAATGAGCTGGCATTGGTCCAACCTGTAAGTGTTCCTGCTTTAAACCCCTGCAATTAAAGTGGCTAATGAGAACCATGTTAGACACAGAGTAGTTCATGCCATAAAGATGAGAAAGCATCATCATGCTCCAAATTAATAGGGGGAAAAAGGGACAAGTTAATTCATTTGCCTCCTTTTTTTAGTTATTCCAGAGAAAAGCAAATTTATTCACAATCAGCTTTTGATACATTTCCCTAATTAATGCAATTTGATAAAATGAACAAATTCATGATGTCATTAGCTGAGTAGTGCTTAATGAAGTTGGGCTGTATGAAACATTAACTGCAATACTGAATCCATTTCCTTGACTGGGAAATAAACATTTATCATTTCAGTACATTTACTCTGAAAGTTCCAATTGTGAGGTTTTATCAGCATAATCATCATGTCCTGATAAATCTATCTATTTTGATCAATGTCATCATTAAGCTCAGACTAAGATAGAATTCTATCACTTGGATGCATGGAAGAAGTTAAACAGACTTCTTGAAAACCTGGGCTCTTTACCAGTCAATAATCTGATGGAATTAGTGGAACTATAAAAGGAAATGACAGTACTTCTGTTATCAGCTTTGTTCAGCTACTCTTTTTTCCACAGAGATCTGTACACCAAAGTGATTTCTGTAATATTCTTGTTTTCACAGCAAAAGGCATATAAACTTTTATTGCTTATGGAGAATATTTCTAGAAGGTACATTTAAGAGAATGAAGCTATGATAATGACATTCAAGCGGAAAGGAGTGACAAAAATTTATCATTGCCTCCTCTTTGGTTTGTGTGTTTAGTTCTGTTTTTTTTTTTTTTTTCTTTAATAGGGACTATGCTATTGAAAATATGGGAAAGATTCAAGCCTGCTGCTTAACACTGTAGAAGGCATGTGAAGCATCCTTACTTATTAAAATCTGACAGGATATAGCATAAGAAAAGATTATTTATACAGGAGCTATTGGACTCAGAGGCATCTTCTGATGTTTTGAACTTGAAAACTAAATCTGCTGAATTAAAGAAGAAAACTATGCATATTCCTTCTAATGAACATGGTGTTATTCTCCACTCAAAAACTCAAGTGCTATAATTGTTCCCAAAAGGGAAACATCAGAATACTGGAAATTCTATTCGTAATATTAGGCCATCCTGTATATCTAGCAGAGCAGAAGACATGGGGCAAATCTTATTTGCAACTTTGCAGAAGAAAGGGGAAGAAACATTTCCTAGAACTGGCTCATAAATCACGTTTAAAATTAATGGCTAGAGAAAAAAGTACATGGTTATGAGGTTGTTATGGCGCTGATAAATACTTGAATACTCCTGTATCTTAATTTCCTAAATTTTCACGAGTGTGAAGCTATAGAATTGCAGATTAATGGTTTAATAAGACATCAATATTAATTTGTTTTCATACAGGGAAATGGTATGATGAAAGAAATTATTACTTAGATAAAGAAGAAATGAACTGCTAGTGTTTAAGTTATAAGCAAGCTCTTTAAGGCTTTAGAGTATAAGACTGCATTTTTATTAATTGGTCTCATTTGAATTATTGTCTCAGTTTAATTTTCATCACACTTCAATAATAATAATATAAGGAAGAGAACCTGATTAATCAAACATTTGCATTTTATTTATGCCACAAGAATTGAGGCTGTAAGCATCAATTCAAACTTCTTGTATTAATTCAATAGTTATTTGTCTTATGCTAAAATCAAGTGTGAGATACAAAGTTACTTCCAGAAAGTAAGCTGCAGATCAAAACTTACAGACTCTTTAATTAATTAAATCTGCCAAGGACACTTCTTTCATACTTGTGTGTTGACCTGTAATGAAAAAAAATATTATTTGTTGGCAATTTAAATCTTAAAATTAAAGTTCAGTCTGCTCTGTAAACTTCTTGAATGCTAGATGGGTCATATAGGAGAGGAAAATATCTATCAACACTTGATAAGATTTAGTTGATTTACAAATATCTATGTAATTTTTGGTTTTTAATATTAAAAAGTGAAACCAGTGGAAATTTTCAATTACCAGATCATCTAATTTTGAAAGTGATTATAACACTACTTTTCAGTATTTCAATTCCAAATAAAATTTAAAGAAAAATCCCTTGCTATAAACTGGTAACATATTCCACATTTTCTAACCTGAAAAAAACCTTTTTATTCTCTGGAAAAAGAAAAATTCCAGTAACGACTGCCACAAATTAGGATTAGGATCAAAGACTTCCTGGAAGTTTGTTTTCCCTGACAGAGACTTCTTCCAACTAATTGAGTTTTGTAACACTTCTCTCGACAGACCACTGGTAACTAGAAAAACCAGCAGTATCAGTCACAACACAGTTTTTCTGTCATTTAAGTATAGTCTTTGAAAAACAAACGTTTTTACAGTTCTTCTAGTAGTTTGTTCCATCTAGTTATAGCTAGGCAACTAACATTTTGACAAGATTTTACTGTCACTGTTAATGCCCCCAAATATAAGATTTTCCAAGTCAATAATTACAATTTAACAGTGGTAAAACCACATGGCAACTATCATGGGACACAGTCTTTCAGGTCTTCGTGCTACAAATTAAGCCAGTGCTAATTATATTACCATTGCCAGAAGCAGCCAATCACTTTTCTTACATAAAATCAAATGTTGAACTATGTAGTTTTAAGATAACAAATTTAACAGTTATTTGCATAATGTGTAATGAATTATATAAAGTTTTTATGGCACTCCTACTGAAGTAATTTTAATTACAGTAATCCTTGATATCTGTCTGTTTTATGTTTTTAAAGTCAGCAGCAAAACATGGCTTGCTGCTGTTCTTTGCACAAAGCCGGGATCTGCACTGCACATGGTTTCATGACACCTACTATGCTGCAATAAGTTATCACAAGTGGCCTCATTAATTTTTGTTAAAAGGCCCCTTCTAACATGTAGTAAAGTAACATTTTAAAACATTCAATCTGTGTTCATTCCTTCTATATCAAAGTAAAGGTCTGTTGTTTAGACCCATTGGTCTGTTATCATTTCAGTGCAGACTGCTATACAAAATATTTAAAGTGAGGGACTACTCCAGCAAACAACAGTCAAATTTCACTCAGATTTCTCTCAGTTAAACCTGAGAGGAGCTGAATATTTTGCATATATATCTCATCTATATTATTATTAATAAGATTATTAAGTTAAAAAGACCATTATCACAGAGCTGTAGGTTATCATGAGCTTAACTTGAAGCATATTATTAAATTCCAGTGACTTCAAAGCATATGACAGCACAAAAAGAATCACTATCATGTTTAACTTCTATTACACTTTCTAAGGAAAAAAACTTGCGAGTTTCCATATTGATGATAAAACATTTAATCTCTTGACAAGGACAAAAAACCCCCTGAGTACATTTGTTTTATCAGGCATGTGATATCTATTTTGAATAGTTTAGCTTAAAGTTTTAAAAAAAAATCTTCTACAGTTCTGTGTCTTTGAATATAATTTAAAAAAAAAACCCAAAGGTTTTGTCAGAGATCTATGTAGTATTATTTCCAGAACTCCAAATAAAATATTAACTGAAATAATTGTAAAATGCCAATAAATTTATGCCTGGATTCCAAGCCTTATGTCTGCCTCTAAATTCCTAGTCAATGTTTTGTCTTTACTAATTGCACTTATATTACGTAGAATAATATTAAATTGCAATGTGTCCAAATCCCTTTGAAAACATTCTTTCCTAATACACATGCATTCAACTGAAAATGTCCATGTTTATGACATTTTGGTTTGTGACTTTGTTCTTCCTTCAACTTGAAAAAATGATTTTATATTCTCTCCTGCTTTTCCTTGCTTTGCAAGGAAGCATTGTTTCCTAATATTTCTCATTTAGAATGTAGCAGCATAATATGGGAAATGGGGAACACACATCTTTCATTGATTTACTTTTAATTAGATGTTTAGGGATAGCTGTTCCCTCTCTGTCTCCCTTTTTTCAGCATTCTTTTTCATTAATAAAGAAGAAAATAAAGAGAAACCTAAACCTTTATATTAAAATTTTTAGGCTGATAAGCGAGGTTAAAATAAAACTGACATTTGAAATTTAAAAGAGTATTTTTTTAAAAATATAATTTCTTCGTGGAAGTTGAATAAATGAAATTATATTAAGTAATAAATCTGGGAAAGAATAGTATTAAAAACATACATGGAAGAAAAGTGTTCCTGTGGCACAGAGTGAAATAGTGCATTTTACAACCTTGAATATAGTGCCCAGTCCTCTGTTACTGTGACAATAAAGACTCATATCAGACTGGAGTATGAATTGAATTAAACCTGTGTTATCGTTAATAGTGATAATTCTATCATGATGAACTCAGCTTGGCCGCAGTTATAGCCAAATGCACTGAGTGCACTCTCCAGCTGTCTTAAAAATCAGGGAGATGAAGACCAAATGAAAGTAGAGGAGAGACCTGCCCTAGCAAGAAGCCGTCACTACTTCAACAATTCTTTGCATTTCTGTGCTTCTGGGCAACTTGCACAATACTCTTACAACTTCCATTTGTAAAATACTTAAAAAGAGACAGAAAAGATTTATTAAAAAGTCTGCTACTGAGAGGACTAATATTGAACCAGTGTAATGTATAACCAAGGTGTGGAGCTCCACACATATACACACACACAGAAGTTTGCATGTGTTTTCTACATGTTGGATTAAAAGAGTATGTGTTCTGTCCCTGAAGCCTTTCTCACCATTATTTAAACAACCACAACTGAGGCTTAATTCACCACAGACATAGCTGTTAAAAACAAACATTTAGATGTGAAAAAATCGGTGGCCTGCACAGTGCTAGTGAGACGAGCATGAGGGGGTAACTGCAGAATATGTAATGCCTCTTTGAAGTACAGCTATTTGTAAGTTTTGTTGTGAAAACATCAGTTAACTTGAAAAAAGAAAATAAAGTCATTTGCCTGCTCTGACCTAGCCTTATCCATTGAAGTTTTATTTTCCCTTACACATTATAAGAAAAATGCTAAGAAATAATAACTCTTTACCTGGAGTTCCGCCAAAGTACTAGCTGCTCAAAAGAGACTTGTTGAAAATAGGTAACACTTAAACTGTTTACACAGTTGTTTCTGTTGCTTCATTGCCAAGCTTAATGTGTAGCACAGGAGCTCTCAACTCTATTTATTTTTACCAGCTACATCTGGAGTAAACTAAACGTATAGTTTAGACTTCAGTCCTTTTTCAGTCCAAATTTCAGTGCTTACTCCACATTGCCCTAGTAGATAGATGACCTTTCCAGATTTACCGTCTGTAGAAGCTCGTAAGTCATTCTAAGCTCAATGTTTACTTAAAATTTTTACTGTCACATGGCAATATGAGGGAATTTTTTTCAGCATCTAACTTGTTATCAGATATTGTTGAAACTATATAGATAGATATAAACAAGCTTGTTTGGATGGAAGATAATAAAGTTATAAAACTGAAAACAGATTTATTGAATATGTTACTGTAATTTTATCTCTTTTTTGAAAGAAAAACCCACTTAGTTATTTTATAGAGATAGGATTTTTAAATTATTATTATTTCTGGAGACTTTAAATTGTTTCTTTGACAAAACAGTGTCCTAAGAACCCTGATGATTAAACTGGAGATAAAAAGTTATTATTTTTAATAGAATTTTGAAAATTTAATGAAAATTTTTCTAGTGAAAGGATGTAATAAACTTACATGATGATTAGAATCCTGGCAGTTTTTTTTAAAAGATCTTTTAATTATAGAGAGGAAAAAATGACTGATGCTAAAAGGCAACTTGACAGGATACTCTTTCAAAGTTAAGCACATAGGTTAATATTGAGAGAGAGAACTTTAAACACTGAAAAGTAAATAACAAGAATCAAAATTTGGGAGATATTTTTACACAATAATAAATAGCTGAGAACAGCATCTTCTAGAAAATGTAAACATTTGGGAGATTTAAATATATAGATTATTTAGAAATGTTTATATTTTTGTATTATTCAACTATATAGTGTCCAGAGAAGAACAGTAGACAATGTCTTAGAGTAACTAAGCCTGAAATCAGTTTTCTCTGTGCCTTTGTCTGAGTCAAAATACACTTTATGAAAATATCTGAATGAAACATTAAAGTTACTCAGGCAACCTGACTATTTTTTCCTATTCATGTCCAAACCTCCTTTTATATCATATTTCCTCAGAAGAGTGGTTGAAACCAATCAAACTTTGCTAGATAGAACTCATTTGCTTGTGTCTTCCCAGAGGGCCAGTCTGGAAGGATTTTCTGGACTATATCTCAGCAGTCTGTCACCAGAGTAAGGGCTGGTGATCACATCTATTCACACAATTTTGGTGAATGTTTGCACCACAATTTCTCATTTGTTTAGTTACACAGTAATTCAAAGGCTCATCCAAGAAAAAAGAATTCCAGATTCATTTTTATTCTCCTGGCACGAAGGAATTGAAATACAGCTCACACTCTGCTTTTACCTTAAGAACAACACTACCTGATAACTTCTACCTCTATTTAGACTCAGCTAATGTGTTCCAGAGAGACAAAAACAGACTGAAATTTGAGTGGGCAAGCAAGTAAGAAGGAAGCACACAAACCCACAAGGTCTTTATTGGAATTTGTGCCTGGAGATGATGACATAGGGTTTTGAATTCCTGGAAGAAAAGGTGAACACCTTTGATCACACAGACTCCCACCAGTGCCTCTGCCCCCGCTACATTGCATAGCAGAGGCTATTGGAGAGAGCTCTGCTGCACCATCCCGTGAATAGGCTCATTAGGCTGGAGTTACCTCTGCTCAAAATAGAAACGGATAGTCTAAGGTACATGACGCTGTACTTCTCCATTGCCTTCATTCTTAGGGCTTACTTTCACTTTCAGTAGGTATTGAATTCCGAGTGGAGAAAGATGTTTCTCCATACCTTTGCATAAGGCCTGAGGTCATAAAATCACAGAAAATTCGAGATAGGAAAGGACCTTTTCAGATAATCTGGTCCTGCTCAAGCAGAGCCACCTAGAGCCCAGGAACCTGACCAGGTGGGTTTTGAAAATCTTTAAGGAGAGGGAGACTCATCTCTGTCAATTTGTGCCAATGCTCAGATATAAATGCTCACAAATGCCATGTTCACAGTAAAAAAATGTTTCCTGATGTCCAGACACCACCACCTGTTTTGCCCATTACCTCTTATCATCTTATCAGGCACAAAGAGCCAAGTTTCATTTTCTCTGCACCCTTCCTTCAGGTATTTATATGGGTTGATAAGATCTTCTCCGAGCCTTCATTTCTTTAGGTTATACAGTCTCAAATGAAGAGAGTTTTGCCCTCAGGACTGTAC
>NW_020955803.1:381141-386148 GCF_003031625.1 Empidonax traillii
CACCACCACCTGTTTTGCCCATTACCTCTTATCATCTTATCAGGCACAAAGAGCCAAGTTTCATTTTCTCTGCACCCTTCCTTCAGGTATTTATATGGGTTGATAAGATCTTCTCCGAGCCTTCATTTCTTTAGGTTATACAGTCTCAAATGAAGAGAGTTTTGCCCTCAGGACTGTACAGAGCACAGGCACCTAGTTTTGACGTCTTTCACACAACCATCTCCTACAGATAAGTCACATCACACTTTATTAGGATCCAAAGCCTTTTTTAAGACCTATTTTAGGATATTCAAAGAGGGAAACAAAACAACTAAGTGCTAAGAAGTAGCAAGATAATTATTTAAAGAAAGCTCAGACAAGGGGGTTGAGTGCACTGTCAGTCACTTTGCAGACGGCCCTAGGTTGGGTGGGAGTGTTTTGCTGCTGGAGGATGAAGAAATTCTCCCATGCTCTCCATCATTTACCAACAATCCTGGCTCTCTGGGGAGGTCCCAGATGATTGGAAGTTGGTGAATGTCATGCTGATCCACAAAAAAGGGCCAGAAGGAGGACTCAGGAAACTACAGGCCTGTCAGCCTGACCTTAGTGCCTGGCAAGGTTATGGAGCAGATCATCCTGAGTGCAATCACACAGCACCTACAGGATGGACAAGGGATCAGACCAAGCCAGCATGGGTTTAGGAGGGGCAGGTTCTGCCTGACCAACCTGATCTCCTTTCATGATCAGGTGACCCATCTGGTGGATGAGGGGAAGGCTGTGGACTTCAGCAAAGCCTTTGACACCGTCTCCCACAATATACTCCTGAAAAAGCTGGCAGCCCATGGCTTGGACAGGGGCACTCTGTGCTGGGTCAGGAACTGGCTGGAGGGCCGGGCCCAGAGAGTGCTGGTGAACGGGGCTACATCCAGTTGGCAGCCGGTCACCAGTGGTGTTCCCCAGGGATCAGTGCTGGGCCCAGTCCTGTTTAACATCTTTACTGATGATTTAGATGAGGGGATTGAGTCCATCATTAGCAAAGTTGCAGATGACAACAAGATGGGAGGGAGTGTCGATCAGCTGGAAGGCAGGAGGGTTCTGCAGAGGGACCCAGATAGGCTGGAGAGTTGGGCTGATTCCAATAAGATGAGGTTCAACAAGGCCAAGTGCCGGGTCCTGCACTTTGACCACAACAACCCCTGCAGCGCTACAGGCTGGGCACAGAGTGGCTGGAGAGCAGCCAGACGGAAAGGGATCTGGGGGTGCTGATTGACAGGAAGCTGAACATGAGCCAGCAGTGTGCCCAGGTGGCCAAGAAGGCCAATGGCATCCTGGCCTGGATCAGGAACAGTGTGGCCAGCAGGAGCAGGGAAGTGATCCTTCCCCTGTACTCAGCGCTGGTGAGGCCACACCTGGAGTACTGTGTCCAGTTCTGGGCCCCTCAGTTCAGGAAGGATATTGAGGTGCTGGAGCGGGTCCAGAGAAGAGCAATGAGGCTGGTGAAGGGACTTGAGCACAAGTTCTATGAGGAGAGACTGAGGGAGCTGTTTAGTCTGG
This sequence comes from Empidonax traillii, assembly GCF_003031625.1. NCBI lineage: Eukaryota > Metazoa > Chordata > Aves > Passeriformes > Tyrannidae > Empidonax > Empidonax traillii. Next base: position 382,675 of record NW_020955803.1, read on the forward strand.
AGAAGAGGAGGCTCAGGGGTGACCTCATGACTCTCTACAACTCCCTGAAAGGAGGTTGTAGCCAGGTGGGGGTTGGTCTCCCAGGCAATTAGCAGTAGGACAAGAGGGCATGGTCTCAAGCTCTGTCAGGGGAGGTTTAGGTTGGATATTAGAAAGAAGTTCTTTACAGAGAGAGTAATCAGGCATTGGAATGGTCTGCCCAGAGAGGTGGTGGATTCACCATCCCTGGAGGTTTTTAAGATGAGGCTGGATGTGGCACTGAGTGCCATGATCTAGTAATCACAGTGGGGTTGGATCAAGGGTTGAACTTGATGATCTCAGAGGTCTCTTCCAACCCAGTTAATTCTATGATTTTGTGATTCTATGTTCCTTATTCTGTCAGGCATTTATTTCCTAATCTTTTATTACAGTTTACTTGTTTCATTGATAATTACTAAGCACTGAATTGATGTTTACATAAAAATTATTGATGTCACATCCAGAACCTTTTTCATAGTTCAGATGCTTTTCTTGTATATTTGAAATTAGGGTAGTTTTTCCTCATAAAAACAATTTCCTTTTAATAAACATGGAATTACATTTGCTATTTTCTTTCTTGGCCACTTAGTGTCAGAAGATTAATTTCTGACTTTTTTTGGTCAATATTCATCTTTATGACCTCAAATAACTTAGTATTGTTAGAAACTTTTGTCATCTCATTCAAATTCTTTTAACAATCATTGATGAATAAATTTAATAGCACATCCTAGCACTAATTCCTATGGGATTCTAATTATGACTTTAGTAATTTTCACTTACCTACCACTTACTCCTATTTTTAATTCTAATCTTTTAAATGGCTATTTATAGTTCTGATGAATGTCCCTTTTATCCCATGCAAACTGAGATTTTTTTCAGAGTTTGTAGTAAAACCTTTTTCAAAAGCTCTTTGGAGGTTTCAATAGCCTGTAGAAACTTGATGGCTCTAGTTCTTGGGAATGAGTTATTTAAAGAATTCTAGTAGATTTGCAATATGTGACTCCTTGCTTCAAAAGCCAATGGTTAGTTCTTCCCCAGAATGTCATATGTTACTGTGATTGTGTGTGTATGTATATCCACAGTCTGTCATCTATTAAACTTTTCGCCATTTTTTCCAGCATAGAAATTCGATTTCTTATCTGCAGTTTTGGGGGATTTATTTTAGAAATTTGTTTTTTTAATTGCCTTTATGTTTGTCACCCTCTGTCCCAACTCTGCTGAAGCAATTTTAACAGATATCACACATACTACAATAAATAGGTCAGCAATTTTATACTTCTGAAGAATTCCATCTGGGTCTGCCAAGTTCACTCTTCATTTCACTAGTTTATTCTAGAATATTTTCTGATGACACTTCAGTTTGAGGTATATCCATCATTCACAAACAGGGCTGCTGGCCCAGGGACCTCCTTTAGGTCCTCCACTGTGAATATAGAAGAAAAAAAAAATAATTAACTCTTCTGCTACAGCCTTGTCTTCTATAACACTCATTTACACTTTGATCACCATTGGCTCTACATGTTGTCTGGCAAGCTTCCTCTTTTTCATGTGTTTGGAAAGAATTTAATGTTAGTTTTTATAACTTGCACAAGTTTTTAATCAATATATACTCTGACTTGTTGTATTCTATTTTTACATTTCACTTATCATAAAATCATTACATTTGGAAACAGACCTTCCAGGTCATCAAGTCCAACCTTTGCCAAGCACCACTACCAAACTAAACCATAGCACTAAGTGCCACATTAAGTAATTTCTTGAACACTTCCAACGATGGCAACTCAGCCACTTCCCTGGGCAGCCCATTCATAGAATCACAGAATCACAGAATCAGATGGGTTGGAAAGGACCTCTGAGATCATCAAGACCAACCCTTGATTCACTACCAATACAGTTACTAGATCATGGCACTAAGTGCCACGTCCAGTATCATCTTAGATACCTCCAGGGATGGAGAATCCACCACCTCTCTGGGCAGACCATTCCAATAGCTGATTACCCTCTCTGTAAAGAATTTCTTCTTAATATCTAACCTAAACCTCCCCTGGCAGAGCTTGAGACCATGCCCTCTTGTCTTACTGCTAGCTGCCTTGCAAAAGAAACCAACTCCCACCTGGCTACAACCTCCTTTCAAGTTGCAGGGGGTTGTTGTGGCCAAAGTGCAGGACCCAACCCTTGGCCTTGTTGAACCTCATCTCATTGGAATCAGCCCAACTCTCCAGCCTATCTGGGTCCCTCTGCAGAGCCCTCCTGCCTTCCAGCTGATCGACACTCCCTCCCATCTTGTTGTCATCTGCAAATTTGCTAATGATGGACTCAATCCCCTCATCTAAATCATCGATAAAGATGTTAAATGGGACTGGGCCCAGCACTGAACACCACTGGTGACCGGCCTCCAGCTGGATGCAGCCCCGTTCACCAGCACTCTCTGGGCCTGGCCCTCGAGCCAGTTCCTGACCCAGCACAGAGTGCCCCTGTCCAAGCCATGAGCTGCCAGCTTTTTCAGGAGTATATTATGGGAGACAGTGTCAAAGGCTTTGCTGAAGTCCAGATAGACACATCCACAGCCTTCCCCTCATCCACCAGATGGGTCACCTGATCATGAAAGGAGATCAGGTTGGTCAGGCAGAACCTGCCCCTCCTAAACCCGTGCTGGCTGGGTCTGATCCCTTGATCATTACACTTTTACACCGTCCACAGCAATCCCTTATCTTGATTACTTTTCTGGTCAGGCAATTTTAAATAATGATGTTGTTTAACTTCAGAAGATGCAGAGAAGAGTGAATTAATTTTTATATGAGGAAAAATAAATAGATAGAGATTCCTCAGTCTGGAAGAAACATTAAGAGCAAGGAATAACCTGGAGAAAGCAAATAGGAAACCATTATATTCTGAACCTTATATTATGAGTAGTAATGGAAATGAAATGAAATTATGAGGTAGCAGGTTTAAAACAAAGGAAGGAGGTGCATTTTCATGGCATGTATTAATAAACATTTGAAGTAATTCCTGTCTGTCGTTGTAAATGCCAAAGTTTTACAGAGTTAAAGAGTATTTGTACAAATTCTCAAAAGTGAAATTCATAAAACGTCATTCAACACAAAGTTATAACCAAAGTTATATTCCAAAGAAATCACACTATATGCATGTTATATTCTTTCTCATACCCTTTTTTAGACATCTGTACAGGTCTCAGTTCTGGCTGATAAACTGATTTTATGCAGCACAGCTCTTTCTACTTTGTAGTTCTCTTATGTTTTTTGATAATCAGAAACTCTTTCTTACTTACATATTGCATAAAGTTGATAAGATGAAAGCAATAAACTAAAACAAAAACAAACAAAAAACCCACTACAAAAACAAAACCAGAAAAAAAATTTGAGTAGAATAAAAAACAAAATTAAGACCAGTACCTCAAGTTTGCTTAAAAATGCTTTCTAAAATAACCACTTTGAC
>NW_020955804.1:0-3162 GCF_003031625.1 Empidonax traillii
TGCCTCCGTACAATCCTAAACATCCACTGGACTGACTATGTGACCAACACGTCTGTCCTTGAGCAGGCAGCAGTCCCAAGCATTGAGGCCATGCTGCTGAGAACTCAGCTGCGCTGGGCAGGGCACGTCTCCAGGATGCAGGACCATCGCCTCCCCAAGATCGTGCTTTATGGGGAACTTGCCACTGGCTGCCGCAAGAAAGGAGGCCCGGAGAGGAGATACAAGGACTGCCTGAAACAGTCCCTCAGCCTTGGCAATATTGACCACAACCATTGGTCTACCCTGGCCTCCAATCGGGAGGCCTGGAGACACACCATCTATAACGCTGCTGCTGCTTTCGAGAACACACGCAGGATCACTCTCGAGGAGAAAAGACAATGCAGAAAGAATCGCGTCTTGTCGATATCACCTGGAGAGTCTTTCTGCTGTACGTTCTGCAACCGGACTTGTCTATCTCGCATTGGCCTTTTTAGCCATCAGCGTGCTTGTAGCAAGCGTGGGTAGAGCCCCTCTCAAATCTTCGTTCGCGAAGCCTAGCCATGAAGTGAATGTGCATTCATATGGGTTATTCTCGTGGTAAGGCAGAAAGTATTTAAGATAAGGAGAATGTATGTCTAGGATAGAATTTCAATGGGAACACTGGATGGAAAAAGATTATATTTTTTTAACCTGCATTTGACAATTATTTCCTGAATGAAGGCCAGAGCAGGACAGATCAAAGCAGGTAGATCATAAGTAGATATAATACGCTTTATAAAGAATAGCCTTTAAAATTAAACAGACAAGCAGATTTAAAATCAAACAACTCTAAATCTTAATTTTCAGTCCACAGAGTGGATTGAGAAAGATTCCAATAGAATTGAGGTGGGAGAAATTAGATTTCTTTTTGATTACATCTGGATACAAATTGGGTTTAAATTAGATTTGTGCTGCAAAACAAACCTTACACAGGGAGCTGATGTATGTGCAGTTTTCAAGTTCACATTGAAAGTCCATTTTTTTAGCAGCTGAGGTACTGAGTTAGTGAAGTATTTCATTATGTGCCAAATTACATGGGTTTTATCTGTATCTTGCTAAAGGAGTAAAGCTCAAACTCTTCTAATGTATTTTTTTATCTAAAGTGAAGAAATTCTGTGGATTTTTTTCTTGTCTGAGAGGGCCAAAGATAAAGAATATATATTTAAATTACCCACAAGTAGTGCAGGATGAGTAATTAGATAAGACTGAAATGTATATGCATTTTTCACAGTTTTAATAAGTGAAATTTTGTGTGAAGGAGGATGAAAATTGGGAATATAGTGAGCAATTCTTTACAGTGCTTAGCTAATATGGTTGAGCTTCACTCTTTCAATAAACAGAAATGTATTTCATACTTTTAAAAATTATTTAGAAGTATCTCATATTTTCTAATGAACAGTTCATAGTTTCACTGTCAAAAAAAAAAAAAAAAGGACCTTCAATCTCTAAGAAATTTTTAGTTTAAGCATTTCAAAAACTTTGGATGGTTTGTGAAAAAAAAAATAGACCTTTGTTATACACTATGGCCCACGATAGATGTATAATTACACATTGTGTTCTGATATATATAATGGTGTCCTCTCATATTGCTTTGCTCTATATTGAAAAATCATTTTAATTCTGTTGCTCTGGTAATACTCATAACTTGATCATTTGAAGCTTCATTAGTGTTAATAGGCTTGGACACATTTTCTGTGAAATCTTTTCTACACCTCATAAACAGATGCTAATATTTCACGATATTTCACACACGCAATATAACACACAATATTTCAAGGAACAAGAGAACACAAAATATCTTTGAAATAAGTAGGTCGTCACCTCATCTCCATAACTAGTGAAAGAAAGAGAAGAAGAATCACACACAGAAGTAACCAGAGATAAAATGCAAATATTAATTCTGGAGCTGTAGAATGTACTCAGTATTATTTTCCTTACAATAAACTATTAAAAGTTAGAACTACTTGTTTAATGTTAAACAAAGAATTGTTCAACATTGTGAAAAAGAGAGATGTGGAGGAAAAAAAGCCCAAACATGGTTGCTTCTACATATACTCTCTTTAAAAAGCTACGTTTTAACAATAGGCTTTTTCGTTAATTTGAGTCAGTAATAAAAGTTAAAGATCACCTGGCATATTTAAAATTTTTAATCATCCAAATATGTTTTTTCACTTTTAAACAAGTCATATATATTAAAAACAATAAATAATACTACAAAACCCTAAAAACAAAAACCCTCTTTCTCAGAAAAGTTTTCAAATTATTAATATTTTAGTACAATTTAACATATACACTTGCTTAAACACATTCATACACATTCACATATACAGGTCCCCAGGATTATGAACAGATTTCAGCCTTTTTGTTTCATAAGGTGAAAGCCAAGTTGTACTGCTTTATCTTACATATTTGAGATGTACACAAATAGAAAATCTTTGAATTTTTCTGGTCTAGAACAATTCATGAAAGAATTCACTTGTTCTATTAAAGATGTTAAGTAACCTTTTTTTGCACTAAGAACCAATTAAAGAAAAAGAGGTTGAGTTCACTTATAATTTTCTTAATAAACAAATTAATCAGAATACATGAACTATCATTCATTTATCAAGGCCCTAAGCAAGTATAATCAATGTCTTTAACCTTAGTGGTGATTTCAAAAACTCAGGAGAGTGGAATGTGATTTCTTTATTTACAGTAAAAAAATTTAGATGTCCCTGAGTGTTTATGGAAATATGTCATCCTCTGAATTCACAAAAGTCCTTCTTTACAGTAGTAACTAAATATTTTACTAGATATCAAAACCTATGAAAACATGACCACAATCTGGTTTAAAACTACTTTACATTTCCATACATTTCCTTAAAGTAAAGAAGATTGTTTAATAGTTTGGGATTTCAATAATATTTCATTACTAACAATAACAATTTTAAAAGAATATTTTCATTTCATTTCCTGTAATAATAATAATAATAATAATAATAATAATAATAATAAAAGCTACATTTTGTTCTGTAAGCACATTTTATTTCCCTTTTATCATACCTCTGGTTTCTGACATATTCATTCAGTCCAGGAATTCAGATGATGGACTTATAAAATGTTGTTTCCTTCCAAAGTATTTAGAATTGCAACACTGACTGCAGG
>NW_020955804.1:3183-6981 GCF_003031625.1 Empidonax traillii
TTAGTCTTTTGGTAATGCCACCTGGTAGGTTTTTATTGATATTTAGTTTTTATTTCCTCCTTTTGTAAGACAGAACTGTAACATACATTCTAAATGTACATGTAGTGATAAATAAACAATGTCCAACAAGAGATTTTCTATAGAGTTGTTTCTTTATAATCCAAATGAAGAAATGACAAAACATCAGAAAGAAGGGTTGGTATTCATATGTAGAAACATTTCCCACTTTCCGTTTTCCTTTGTTTTTGGAAACCTTAATTCACTGAGATCCAGTTAAATGGATATAAGTATAGATCTCATGCTTTCACAGCAGGTAATTGTTAGGACTTACACAGCAGTGAAAAGTATTGTCATTAGTGACCTTTAACTTAAAATCTGCTGATATTATTCACAAATATTCTTCTTGAACAAAAGAACTTGTGTCCATAGGTATATCAGAAATCTAGCTGAATCAGAAGAGATAAGACCCACAATGACAGCGGATTATGTGTTATTTTATGAAAAGAGATAAAAATTTAAGAATCTGAGGTTGCCTATAGTGAAGAGTTTCACAGTTTAACTAAATGTGTCAAGATGTGTCCATACTGTTGGGGGGATTTGTTCCTGCTATCTGGCACATAAATACATTCATTATTGCCCTAATTTTTGTTCACTTCCTCAATAGATTTTCTCAATTTATAAATCTTTATTGTATTCTCTACCATCTTTCCCAGACTGAAGATCTTCAGTCTCTTCCACCTTCCTTCATGCAAAGGTTTTTCTATAGTTTTAATTATCCTTATCCAGCTTCTATACAAAGGTAGAATCTTGTAATTGATTTTGATGTTTTTGTTGTTTCATTGTGGTTTTTTACCATTAGAAAATATTTTCTTGCTAATGGATTAAACCACTCTGTGTAAAATTGGCCCTGTGTGTTCTAGCCATAGCAGCTAGACAGTTGAGACTTAAGTGGTGAAGCCCGCTGAGACTGAGAGTGAGAGCAAAGCTGTGTATTCGTTTATGAGGGCACAGCCTTAAGTTCTGATTTAAGTGTTGTGAACTTGTAAGCATAAGCCCATGGCATTATGTGGGGTGGAGTATTACTACCAGTGTTGCAGCACACTGTTGTTGGCTTATTTTACTTTGTTTTTTATCTCTCATCTTGACCTAAAAGCATATTGCAGACATTGAGTAGAAGATATTCAGAAGTGTTAATACATGTTGATATCTCTATGATGGATGTGCATTCATATGGGTTATTCTCGTGGTAAGGCAGAAAGTATTTAAGGTAAGGAGAATGTGTGTCTAGGGTAGAATTTCAATGGGAACACTGGATGGAAAAAGATTATATTTTTTTAACCTGCATTTGACAGTTATTTCCTGAATGAAGGCCAGAGCAGGACAGATCAAAGCAGGTAGATCATAAGTAGATATAATACGCTTTATAAAGAATAGCCTTTAAAATTAAACAGACAAGCAGATTTAAAATCAAACAACTCTAAATCTTAATTTTCAGTCCACAGAGTGGATTGAGAAAGATTCCAGTAGAATTGAGGTGGGAGAAATTAGATTTCTTTTTGATTACATCTGGATACAAATTGGGTTTAAATTAGATTAGTGCTGCAAAACAAACCTTACACAGGGAGCTGATGTATGTGCAGTTTTCAAGTTCACATTGAAAGTCCATTTTTTTAGCAACTGAGGTACTGAGTTAGTGAAGTATTTCATTATGTGCCAAATTACATGGGTTTTATCTGTATCTTGCTAAAGGAGTGAAGCTCAAACTCTTCTAATGTATTTTTTCATCTAAAGTGAAGAAATTCTGTGAATTTTTTTCTTGTCTGAGAGGGCCAAAGATAAAGAATATATATTGAAATTACCCACAAGTAGCGCAGGATGACTAATTAAATACGACTGAAATGTACATGCATTTTTCACAGTTTTAATAAGCGAAATTTTGTGTGAAGGAGGATGAGAAATGGGAATATAGTGAGCAATTCTTCACAGTGCTTAGCTAATATGGTTGAGCTTCACTCTTTCAATAAACAGAAATGTATTTCATACTTCTAAAAATTATTTAGAAGTATCTCATATTTTCTAATGAACAGTTCATAGTTTCACTGTCAAAAAAAAAAAAAAGGACCTTCAATCTCTAAGAAATTTTTAGTTTAAGCATTTCAAAAACTTCAGATGGTTTGCGAAAAAAAAAAATAGATCTTTGTTATACACTATGGCCCATGATAGATGTATAATTACACATTGTGTTCTGATATATATAATGGTGTCCTCTCATATTGCTTTGCTCTATATTGAAAAATCATTTTAATTCTGTTGCTCTGGTAATACTCATAACTTGATCATTTGAAGCTTCATTAGTGTTAATAGGCTTGGACACATTTTCTGTGAAATCTTTTCTACACCTCATAAACAGATGCGAATATTTCACGATATTTCACACACGCAATATAACACACAATATTTCAAGGAACAAGAGAACACAAAATATCTTTGAAATAAGTAGGTCGTCACCTCATCTCCATAACTAGTGAAAGAAAGAGAAGAAGAATCACACACAGAAGTAACCAGAGATAAAATGCAAATATTAATTCTGGAGCTGTAGAATGTACTCAGTATTATTTTCCTTACAATAAACTACTAAAAGTTAGAACTACTTGTTTAATGTTAAACAAAGAATTGTTCAACATTGTGAAAAAGAGAAATATGGAGGAAAAAAAAGCCCAAACATGGCTGCTTCTACATATACTCTCTTTAAAAAGCTATGTTTTAACAATAGGTTTTTTCGTTAATTTGAGTCAGTAATAAAAGTTAAAGATCACCTGGCATATTTAAAATTTTTAATCATCCAAATATGTTTTTTCACTTTTAAACAAGTCATATATATTAAAAACAATAAATAATACTACAAAACCCTAAAAACAAAAACCCTCTTTCTCAGAAAAGTTTTCAAATTATTAATATTTTAGTACAATTTAACATATACACTTGCTTAAACACATTCATACACATTCACATATACAGGTCCTCAGGATTATGAACAGATTTCAGCCTTTTTGTTTCATAAGGTGAAAGCCAAGTTGTACTGCTTTCTTACATATTAGAGATGTACACTAATAGAAAATCTTTGAATTTTTCTGGTCTAGAACAATTCATGAAAGAATTCACTTGTTCTATTAAAGATGTTAAGTAAGCTTTTTTTGCACTAAGAACCAATTAAAGAAAAAGAGGTTGAGTTCACTTATAATTTTCTTAATAAACAAATTAATCAGAATACATGAACTATCATTCATTTATCAAGGCCCTAAGCAAGTATAATCAATGTCTTTAACCTTAGTGGTGATTTCAAAAACTCAGGAGAGTGGAATGTGATTTCTTTATTTACAGTAAAAAAATTTAGATGTCCCTGAGTGTTTATGGAAATATGTCATCCTCTGAATTCACAATAGATATCAAAACCTATGAAAACAGGACCACAATCTGGTTTAAAACTACTTTACATTTCCATACATTTCCTTAAAGTAAAGAAGATTGTTTAGTAGTTTGGGATTTCAATAATATTTCATTACTAACAATAACAATTTTAAAAGAATATTTTCATTTCATTTCCTGTAATAATAATAATAATAATAATAATAATAATAATAATAATAAAAGCTACATTTTGTTCTGTAAGCACATTTTATTTCCCTTTTATCATACCTCTGGTTTCTGACATATTCATTCAGTCCAGGAATTCAGATGATGGACTTATAAAATGTTGTTTCCTTCCAAAGTATTTAGAATTGCAACACTGACTGCAGG